>NC_140167.1:191441573-191619073 GCF_963971535.1 Notolepis coatsorum | reverse complement strand
CCGGTAGAGCAGGGTCTGCCACCTTGTTATCAGGCCCTGGCCGCAGCACATTTGATGTATGAGAAGGCAACGGCCGTGACAATGGGATATGACATTTGCATTTGGACACATCACAAATTGGCAAACTTGATTGAAAGAGGCAAATTTGTTCTGACCAGCCAACGGCAACAGGCTTACATGAGGCTCCTGCAGTACTCGGACGTTACGATAAAAACATGCCACGGCAGTAACCCGGCGGATCTGGTACCACTCCCGAGCGAGGGTCAACCGCATGAGTGTGAGGTGGAGGTACAGGCTTTCGTGAAACTCCGTCCTGATTTGGGAGTCGACCCGCTCGCGATAGCAGAACTCTCACTTTTTGTGGATGGGTCCTGCTATCGGGAGGGGGAAAATTTAAGGTCAGGATACGCCGTCGTACAGTGCAAACCTAACGGAGAAACACTAACAAGAAAGGCCGGACAATGCATGCAACCATGTTCGGCCCAGCTTGCAGAACTAATAGCACTAACAGAAGCATGCATAATAGCTAAAGATCGCACGGTTAACATCTTTACAGACTCTGCGTATGCGCATGGCGTATGCCACCTATTCGCGGCCATTTGGAAGGCAAGAGGCTTTAAGAAATCGGACGGCTCACCGATCCTTCACCACAAGCAGGTTGTGGCGCTTATTCAGGCTGTAAAGTTGCCCAAAAGCATTGCTATCGTAAAGTGCCAGGCACACAGAAAAGACCTGTCCTTTGTGACGACGGGAAACAACGCGGCGGACGAGGCCGCGAAGGCGGCGGCTGCGGTGCCGTCCACGGCTGTTCTGATGTTTGCGGCCGAACTGACGACTGAGGTAACTGAGGATAATTTGAGTGATCTTCAGGACTCAGCCACGCAGGCCGAGAAACAGTCGTGGACGGAGAGGGGGGCTGTAAGGGGGGCAGATGGTCTGTGGAGGAGTCATAACGGTTTGATAGTCGCCTCCATCGATCTTCTGTCCTTAGTGATACCTGAGGCTCATGGTGTTGATCACTGTGGAAGAGCAGAGACCCTGAAACGAATCACGAAAATGGGATTTTGGTCCCCAAAGCTTCAGGCACAAATTGACGTTACACTAGCCAGGTGTTTAACATGCTTACAGGGCAATGTGCGCAAAGGAGTACCGACAGTGGCGGCTTACACACCCCTCCCTGAGGGACCATTCAGACATCTGATTATGGACTATACAGACATGATAACGCCAGTGCAGGGCAAACGATACCTCCTGGTAGTAGAGGACTGCTTTAGTCGCTGGATTGAGGCCATTCCATCTAAACACAAGAACGCGGACACAGTGATCAAGTTCCTGTGTCGCGAGGTCATTCCGAGATTTGGAATTCCCACGATATTACAAAGCGATAATGGCCGCGAGTTCATCGACAAGGTGGTTAAAGGGCTGATGCAGAAATTAGGTATAAGACAGCGCCTTTCCTGTGTCTATAGTCCCGGGTCGCAGGGGAAGGTGGAAAGGGCCAATCTGGTCATTAAAAACAAACTGTTGAAAATCTGTATGCAAACTAAGCTTAACTGGATTGATGCTTTGCCACTTGCTCTGATGGCTATTAGAAGCAGCGTAAACCGCCAAACACAGCTAACACCGCATGAAATGCTTACAGGCCGCAGCATGCCAGCACCGCCATTTAGACACCTGGCTAGGGGCCCGGCATTAGATATTTTTGAGCAAGATCTGAAAAATATCTTCAGCAAGTGACTAAAATACATGAAGCTGTGTTTCGACAGGAGCAGAGAAAGGAGAGAAAGGGGGAGAAGGAGGCGGAGAAGGAAGCCACCAAACCGAGACTGATCCCTGGGGACTTGGTCTTCGTAAAGGTCCACAAGAGAAAGTGGTCATCACCCCGGAGAGAGGGCCCGTACGAGGTGATCCGATCGACTGGAACGGCAGTCCAAGTCAAGGGATCAGCGACCTGGTTCCACTTCAATCACTGCATAAAGGCCAGCGGCGATCTCTTGGGGGATACAATCGATCGCAGTTATGCAGAACCCGACATGGAGGGTCCGAGACGGCAACTGGAAGGTGCAGTGCCTGCTGATGCTCCCGCAGATGTTGGCAGCAGTGTGCGGACGGTCGGCCGGGCACAACGACGTCATTAAGAACCGTCACGGTCGACCCGTCCTTGAGGATGACGGGTTTGAGTGGGTAGGAGTCCCACGGGGTCCCGCTCAGGCTCAAGTACCAGCAGACTTTCATGACCAGGCTCAGAATCAGGCGCCCCCTTTTCCCTCCATCGAGGAAGGGGGGGAGAAGATAAGACTACAACCAAACGGGGTGTTTCCCGTAGGACCGCAAGGGCATGTTTTTGATTTTGACCATTCCCCCGTTACAGGCGGGGATACTTACCATTATACTAACGAGCATCGGGTTGTGGGGGTAGATAGGAGAGTTGAGCCTGTTCCGAACCAATCACAGGGGACAGGGGTGAGGGGAAAAAGGGAGGTCAAGGACACTGAGTCGGAAGAGGTGGGGGGACAGGATATGTTCCAGAGGACAGCCGGAACGTTGAGGGACTCAGTGGGCTCACTCTGGGCCAGGTTGAGGGGTTTGCTTCCTTCCGGGGAACAAGATGGGGGCGACTATGACTATGACGAGGAAGACCCGGAGGCTGACCCGATGTATAGGGCGGCTTTAGGGAATGAGTGGTTTAAGTGGGTCCAGTACACGAGCGCGCAGAATCAGATAGAGGATTGTTATGTCTGCTCCAAGGCACGTCCGGATAGGCTGCTGGTGAAGGGCACGAAGTTCAGTTGGGCTCAGTGTGACAGGGACGCAGAGGCATGGGAGGGGCCCCATAATAGTCGCCCTTGGTGCGAGGCAGAGTGTTTGGGGTTTCTCGGCTCTAGTCGTTTTAAGGCGGCAGGAAACGTCACGGATTTCAAGGATGTCACTATGCGGGAACGGTGTAGGAAATTGGATGTACGTGTGCAGGGGGTAGCGACGGGGTTGCCAATACCCAGAGGTGTCAAACTATGGCTGACCAAGGATTTCGAGTGCTTGCAAAAGGAGGGGACCCGGGATGTAGGGGAGGTGGCAGAGGGGCGGTGCACTACTATTTGGAGCATCACGGCTAACTGTACGAAAGAAGGAAAGTGTGGACACGGGGTCGTGTTAAAGGGAGTGGATACCAACCCACGGCCTGTAGCTTGCCCTTTTCATGTCCAGGATATGGCACTGGCGGACCAATACTGGCTCTGCGGCGGTAGGAGGTTGAGGAATACACTTCCTTTAGATTGGTCAGGTAGATGTGCCCGGGTTCAGGCGATCATGCCAATGGTGGTCCTACCATTATCAGTGACGGAAGGACCTTCTGAGTCTCCTATCTCTCGAACGAAGCGTAGCTACAAGGCAGACCCAAGGGTGTATCTGGACAGCATAGGACAGCCAAGGGGCATTCCAGCCGAGTTCATGGCTAAGAATGAGATTGCGGCAGGGTTTGAGTCTATTCTGCCATGGATATCGGTCAATAAGAACACCGGGTGGATCAACTATTTGTTTTACAATCAGCAGCGGTATCTCAATTACACCGAGGAGGCGTTGGATGCAATGGGGGACCAGATGCACGCGACCAGTACGGTGGCGTGGCAGAATAGACAGGCTCTGAACTGGTTAATGGCGGAGAAGGGTGGAGTCTGTTCCATGTTTGGACAGTACTGCTGCACATTCATTCCGACGAATGTGGGGCCAGGGGGAAAGTTCTCCGAGGCCATGGCTAAGCTGAAGGATTTGAGGGAGGAGTTGAGGGGGAATTCTGGCCGGAATGAAGAATGGTGGGGGAGTGGGGTGTTGGAAAGATTGGGACAGTGGGGAAGCATAGTGATGCAGACGGGGATATCCATCGGGGTGGCAGGGTTGATATTGGTTCTCCTTTTCTGTTGTGGTATGCCTCTCTTGGGTAGGCTGGTAACTTCACACGTAACGAGCCAAATGCTGATGGTGGGACAGAAAGAGATTGAGCCACAAATCGGGCCATATCCTCAGCTTTATGCTGCCTTAGAGGGAGACGAGGGGATAGAGGATTAGGGGTATGGTGAGGTAGGGACATTTTCTTTTTGTTGGTTCTTTCCTTTAAGAGTGACGGGGGATGGTCTGAGTGCAGTTTTGTTGGTTTATTCCTTTAACTAGGAATTTTAGTCTGATTTTCTAATGATCCTTCGGCATAGAGATTGCAACCATTGAAAATCATTGCATTGTTTTTTATTTTTTTATTATTTTTTGTTTATTTTACTTGTGGTCCTGGTCAAACCGGAATGGGAAGGGGCATCGGCAGAGTGTCGGTTCTGAGCCTGAGGAAGCATTGAGAAGAAGTGGTCGGGGGATCGGTTCTGGGGACTGGAGGGACAAATGGGGGGCTAACGCAGTGGGCAAGATGGGCACCTCCCGTCGAAGATGGGGGGACACGTGGTGAGGTCGGTACCAGTGCCTCCCGTCCAGGCATGGGGACATGCTTCTACGGGGACTGGAGGTGTGGCGTGGTGGTTGCTGTATTGGCAAAATGTGACTTTTGGCAATACGGTGAGGAGACTATGGCGTGGGCATGGAAGGGGGGCTGAGCGATGGACACTGGGGCTCAATGTTATGGAAGAGACAATGTCATTTTTTTTTTTGGGAGGGATGTTCTATGTTTAGTTCTGACGGTCAACTTCTCCTTTCCCTGATGAGAGTCGCGGTTTCCGGCCGGAACTGTGGCTCATTTGGTAAGCGGTGGAGGTTGGGGGGATTTGTCTGTCAGGTTAGGATTATAAATTGGGGTATTTTGTTGATGTTTTATTATTACTCTTGTTTGGAACGGTTTTGTGTTTTGGTAAGAACGGTAGTCAGCCTTTGTTGGTCCGTTAGGGGTCCAGTGAATGAAGTAAGGTTTCTGGTTTAGATTAGGCATTTAAACTTTTATTATATAATTGTGGTTTCTCGTTTAGTTAGACGTTCACATTTTCTTGGTTATATGATTTGGGTGGGACTAGGGATAGCCCCAAATGGGGGAATGTTGTGGAAAATGTGTATACGAGGGTGGAGGTAGGAAAGGGGTTAGTCTTGACTAGTTTAATATAGGTCAACTAGCAGGGCTCAAAGACACTAGGGCGACAGTCTGGCTGATGTTCTTAAAACAGCCTCAAGATAGCAGATGGACATTTCAGTACATCATATCGTGTGCTCTAATCTTGTGTCTTTTCTCTCTTACACACATACACAGCACACACACAGACACAGCACACACACACAGACACACACAGTCACACAGACACACACACACACACAGACACACACAGTCGCACAGACATACACACCGACACACACACACATTCCCTGTGTCACAATACACACATACAATACACACACGTCTGTACACAGACGCACACACACAGACACACACACACAATACACACATACAATACACACGTCTGTACACAGACGCACACACACACAGACACACACACACATACACACACACACACACAAACACACATACACACACACACATCTCACTCTCTCTTCGATGTTCTTAATGTTTTACATCATATCGTGTGTGGATATCATATCTTGCTTATCTCTCTTCATGTTCTCTCTCTCTCCGATGTTAAATCTACGTATCATCTTAATGTACGTCATGTCAGATCTGACATGATGTGATACGTCATGATATCTGTCATGGGGGGGCAGGACTGAGAGGGGATTTAGGGACAGGCAAAGGGATCCAGGACAGAGTGTTTTTTGTTCAAGCTGTGGAGATCCTCTTTGACCCATAGCTCTTGCTGTTAAAGAACTTCTTTTCTTAAATAAATTACCTATTTGTTACAATTGGAAATATCGTCTCCTGCTGTGTTAAACAACCTTTCCACAACAGTAGCCTCTTGAGTGCTTCGAGTTACAGCCATGCTGACTGCCTGAGTGTGCCAGGGTCAGTGTGCCAGGCAGCGTGCTAGTGGGGGGAAGGGCCGGCTCTTGGAGGGGCCCTGTCCGAATACGCTGGCGATGTAGGGGGTGGTGTCACTAAGTGACCGCCTGGTGAGGTCTTGATGCTGTGGCGAGGTGAGTAGAACTTCAAAAAGGAGTTCTGCTCTATTGTATGTGTATTCGATTCAATTCGATTATTGAGTGTGTATTGGTTCAGTGCCTCCTCCTCGGAGAGCCCTAACCTAAGTGTTACATAGCTCAATGTTGCAATATTTCTTTTCAATTTATACAGCTCGCGTGGGAAGTCTCTCTGGGGATTCCCGTCTCCTCCCTGTGGCGAGGGTGGCGGGATGTAAAAATGAAAAAAAAAATTACCCTCAGCCGCGTCACGTGGGATTCATGTCAGTCTGTGTTTCTTTCTTTTTCAATAAAAAGAGGAAAGAACATGAAGCACGACGGCTCCTTGTCGTTCTCCCAGGCGACTTGGAGGAACAATGTCTGGTGTCTTGTTAGACTATCCATTGATGTGTTTGGGTCTCGACGCGTACATAGTGCTGGCTCGGGGTGTTTCTGATAAGAATCACGCATGAGGCTGGTACGCCTTGGTTGCTCGTTATTAAAACGGCGTTTTTATGGGGCAACTGGGATGGAGGTTTTCTCTTCCGAGCGCCTGTTACTAGGTCTCAACGAATTCTCGTTCATATCTGGGGGATGTTAATGGAATAGATCAAAACATAGGTAGAGGGGTCTCACGCCCTTGGGGTGGGCCACTGAGCGCGGTACGAATGGGACCGTCTGGGTGGCACCCTCTTTTCATGTTTTAGATCGACACGCGTACCTACCCCCTCTCTTGGAGTGGGGATGTCGGCGTGATTAGGGCACGGGACTGGTTCTGGTCACGCTGGTCCAGGTCAGTTAACCCGTTGTCCGCCGGGGACGCAGATCTGCTGTTCTGGTACCCTGAGGGACATGCCGGGTCGGCCCGGGTGTCACAGGGTTGGGCGTTATGGAGACCCTTTGTTGGGTACATGTTGTACCCTGCGCTATCATGAAGGGGCTGGTTCTCCATTCTTTTCGCCCCTCTCTTACGCATGGCGAAGAGGGGGCTGTTGGGGTGGTCTTATGGACCTCCTCTGGCATCCCTGTGTGCTTCCCGGGCCGCCGGGCCCGGTCCGAAGTTATGTTTCGTCGACCCGTAGGCCTGGAATAACCCCTTTTTGAAAACTGAAACACTTGTACTGTGGTATAGCCAGTGTATACCCGCAGGTGTGTTTTGGAGTTTTTTCTTGAGGGGTTATAGGAACAACCACCGCATGTGGTACCAAGAGGGTGGTTGATTCCCTGGTGTGTTGGAGCAGAGTCAACTCCCGGGTTACCCGGTTGAGTGTGCCCCTGCACGTTCATGACGTCTGCCAATCGTGTCAGCCTTCTCTGCCTCGGCCCCTCTGGGTTGGGGTTTTTTGGTGGAGGATTTGTCATGGTGCGCAACAATGCCAGCATACGCCCCTTCCGCCGGGGATGCTGTTTTCAGTTGACCCCTTTGGCGCCTGTCTTGTCCACAGTGCTCCAGGCTCGGGTCAAATGCCTGCTGCCTGGATTGAGAGATCGACCCCTTCTGGTAGTCGTCTCCCCGGTGCGCTGCCTGCTCCCGCTGTAGTGTAGCCTCTTGAGTGCTTCGAGTTACAGCCATGCTGACTGCCTGAGTGTGCCAGGGTCAGTGTGCCAGGCAGCGTGCTAGTGGGGGGAAGGGCCGGCTCTTGGAGGGGCCCTGTCCGAATACGCTGGCGATGTAGGGGGTGGTGTCACTAAGTGACCGCCTGGTGAGGTCTTGATGCTGTGGCGTCGTTGACCTCTCCGGGCCCCCTTTTTCCGGGGATCCAGTCCCTTCAGTGGGTCTGGGTCTTCCTTTGCGCTCCGCTGTTACGGCCTTGCCACGGGGTTGAGTTTGCTCTTGACCCCATGTTTTTGGGGGCAGTAACGAGGTTTGTTCCTTCCGTTCGTTCCCTGGTGGCATGCGGGTTGTGCGTGTGCGTAGTCGTGGGGTCAAGCCACGGTCTGCTCACCCTGTGCGTTGAGTTGCTCGAGTTTCTCTTCGCACGGTCGGATCCGTCTCCCTCCCATCCTCCAATAGGGAGGGTATCCTCCATTAGGGAGGGTCGGGGGGCTCGGTCCTCTCCGGTCTGATGGTTGTGGGGGGCCTCAGCGGGGTACATTTGTCGAGCTTTTAGCTCCCGCTCAGCTCCTGTTATGCAATATGACGCTGAGCGGAAGCTAGCATGATATAGAACGTAAGGTTATGAATATAACCAAGTTCTATGAATGCTAGTGACGCTCAGCGTCTAGACACCACTGCGGCCCTTGATTTTTCATTGTGGTGAAATTTTTTGGGAAGGAGATGAGTGTGTGGCCCCACCCCTGCTTATATAGGTAGCGGATGGGGGTGTGGCCAGACGGGTGTTGGTATGTAAAGGTGCATTGTGAAATTTATTCAGTGCATATACACTGAAGTGAGATATATGCAATATGACGCTGAGCGTCACTAGCATTCATAGAACTTGGTTATATTCATAACCTTACGTTTTACATGATTTGTGGAGCTCCCTCTGGTGTTGTGATCGTGGTATTCACTTACCTTTGGGAAGTATTTTGACATGTACATGGGTACCTTGGTCGTGTAGTGTATCTTGTAGACCAGGCCAATTGCAAGTTGCTGTACTCTGTCGTCTACTCTAAGCCATTCTAGGTTGGCAAAGTGGGCAGGGGTGAGGTGGGTTCTAGGAGTTAGGTCAAGCAGTAGTCTGACTAGTTTGTTTTGAGATGTTTGTAATTTGGTTTTTAGTGCCTTTGAGGTGCTTTGGTACCATGAGGTGCAAGCATAGTCGTAGTACCCTTGAATGAGTGCTCCTGCCAGAGTCTTCAGGGTATTCTTGTTTACCAGAGAGGAGATCCAGTACAAGAATCGAGTTCGTTGGTTGACCTTTTTTATTACATTGGATGCCGATTTTCCTCTAGGATGGAACCCAGGTAAGACATTTCATCTTTCCTTGTGATAATATTGTCACCCACTGTAACTGAGAAGCCGTTGGCCTTGCTGAGTTTGTTATTTGATCCAAAGAGAATAGACTCTGTTTTACCCAGTTACTCAGGCGTATAAAAGCTTATTGAATTATGTCTCCAGCACCCCCACAGCTGTAGCTACAACCACTCTCCAACCTCTGGAGACAGTCGCATTTCTACTCCTCTCCCACCCTCCACAAGACCAGCTCAAGGCCTTTCTCTTATCCACCCGGAGACGTCCGTACCAGCCTTCTACAGCTCCTTTCCCTGGAGCCTGGATCTGCCCCTCCCTGGAGCCGCTCGGCCGTGCTGACCTTTTTCTTTTTCCAGCAGAATCAACTCAACTTTAAACCGTAATATGGATCTAATAAGCTGGGCTTTTACAGCAATTGATCGCATATTCTCGACGAGGAGGCAAAATGCGGATGATCCACTCTGCCCTCTCGGGAGCTATCAAGCGGGATACACCATAAATTCATACGGGCAATGGCTTGCGATATGCTTTTTCCCGTTGGAGATAAACGATGTTGAAGACGTATATCTTCTAATTGTCATGCTGCTCGGCTTGGGCTCCGTCAGCTGTTGGATCTGGTACTGCCTGAATCTAATTCGGAAGAAGTTGAATCCTATGGCCAAGGACATGGCCGGGATCAAAGACAACCAAATGGAACTGTATAAAAAGATCGCTGACCTTAACACACTGCGGGGTGATGAACAATTGAGTTCTAAGACCATGTTGGAACGGTGCGAAATCTATCACACAGATGAACAATCGTGCTTGAAGACTATTCTTGAGAGACTTGTTACCAACCACGCAGAGGAACTGTCGCGGTCTCAGGCCATTCTGGACATCACGACAAAAATCAGGGACGTGAGAATAAAGATGCCACCATACCGTGCTAATAGGGGGTATGATGATGATGATTAATCTAAATTAACCCAATTTTTAATCATATGGCAGCAATTTGCCTCAAGCTGCATGTATCATCGCCCCCCCCCCCCCCCCCCCCCCCTATCCCATTCTGCTGTGAAACCAACCAAGGTCGAGGTCAGTGCGGGGGGACGATTTCGGAGAGGCGGCCAGGCCAGGATCGAGGAGGAACGATCTGGGGGTGATAAGATTGATGAGGCCCCCGTCCCCCCCTCCCTCCACCCCCATTCTCTACCCAATCCCCCCTCCCGCGTGTACGCCTGGCGCCTATGCCTTATCTGGACGGCAGCCTCCTATGCGCGCTGGAGGGGGGGGCCCTAAGACTGTTTCATTACCCAAGTCCTGTCCCCCAGCCTCCCCCAATCCCGCCCCTCCCTCCATACCTCCCTCCCTCCCGCCACCTGGCGCGACGACACCTTGTTTTCATGTACTACTTAGTGTTGTTGCAGCCAGACTATCGCATATGGTGTCTCAGGCCTTCTGTAGATGACATGTGTCAACAAATGTACATGTCTGTTGAATTTATGCTGTGCCGTTGTTACTGTAAAAATGTAATGATTGTGATGTTGTTATTATTAATGAGACGTTGAGCTGTATGTGTGTGTCGCTGGAATTTCCCCATGGGGATTAATAAAGGAATATCTTATCTTATCTTATCTTATCTGTAACGGATCCCCGTATATTGAGTGGCTTATAAACGTACTGATGGTATAATCACTGTTTTATTTATCCTTTTACATCGTATTACATTTCCTTTTAAAACAATAACATTCCCACCGTAAGAGATATGGCCTCATACGGGTCCATTAAAACTTGTTGCGTATTCCTTCTCTCGCAATGCACTGTCAAACTGTCAACAAAAGCCTGTGACAGCGACCGGAAAACACTGCCTCGCGACATGGATTTACATAAATTAAAGTCACACACACACAGGCTTCTATCAATTCTAATAACAAAAAGGTCCTGGATATTCATATTATATATAAATGTAAATGTAAATATTCCTAAACACAAATATTACACAGGTAATTACTCAAAAAATAATAAACCATTCTTGGGGTTATTTACACTCCCACCAAATTATAATGTTTTTCTTTTTCTTTTTACTAAAAGTAAACCTTCAAAACATATAATTCAATTCAAAACAATATCACATGTTATCAATGCATAGTGCTTAAACAGCTTCTAGCAATAAAACCAATTTCTGGACAGGCCGCTCCACTATGGAGGGCCTGCCGTTGCGCTCTCCTTTGTGGTTCAGTCCCTTATCTCCAAGCAAGATCTTGACCCGTCTCACAAGTCCATCCTTGCCCTGAATGACTTCTGAGACGCTCCCAAGCCTCCATTGGCTTCGTGGCAAGGTGTCATCTTTGTCCATGACTACATAACCGACTTGCAGGTTCCTTTTAGTGTTATGCCAGCACTGTCTTGTCATGATGCTGTGGAGGTACTCCGTTTTCCATCTACTCCAAAATTGTTCTGTCAAGTATTGAACCTGACGCCATCTCTTTCGTCCATACAGATCCTCTCTTTAGAATTTGCCAGGTGGAGGCAAGGCTGCAGTGGATTTCATTGTGATCAGGTGGTTGGGAGTAAGTGGCTCTAAACTATTTGGGCTGTTTAGAGTATCGACCGTGAGTGGATGGCTGTTCACAATAGCCATGGTCTCATAAAAGAAGGTGCGCAATGACGCATCACTGAGCCTGCCAGGGGCGAGCAGCAGAGTGGCACTGAGGATGCTTCTCACAGTTCTTATTTGCCGTTCCCACACGCCTCCTGCATGGCTGGCATGAGGTGCATTCGTTACAAAGTCACACTGCTTTTCTGTGAGAAATGTGTTCAGTCTGTCTGTGTCCAACTCTTTCAAAGCAGCATTCAGTTCGTTTTTTGCACCCATGAAATTTGTGCCTTGGTCGCATTTAATTTGTCGCACAGCACCTCTTAATGCAATGAAGCATCTCAGTCCATTAATGAAAGTGTCTGTGGACAAGTCTTCCAGCATCTCAATGTGAATGGCTCTAGAGCAGAAGCAGGTGAAGAGCAACCCATACCTTTTCTCTTGTTTTCTTCCTTGCTTTGTCAAAAAGGGGCCAAAACAGTCCATCCCACAGTATGTGAACGGTGCCGTGGGTTCTGTTCGTTCAACAGGCAAGTCACTCATCCGTTGGCCTTCAACAGGCCTTCTCAGCCTTCGACACGTCACACAGTGACGGATATAGGTTGCGACAGCTCTGCTCAGTCCACAGATCCAATAGCCACTGGACCTAATTTCATTGATGGTGAAGCCTTTACCCTGATGTTTCACTCTTTCATGATGATGGGCGATGATCAGATTCGTCATGTGATATCTCTGAGGAATGACAGTTGGGTGTTTGAATGTGCTCTGGAAAGATGAACGGCTGAGCCTGCCTCCGACCTTAAGCACACCCTCTGTTTCCAGGAAAGGGTCTAGGTGGTGCAGCTTTCTGTGTCTTGGTAGCCGATGTCCTTTGCTTAGTAGCTTTATCTCATCTCTGTATGCTTGGCTTTGTATGTCCTTGATGATGAGCAGTGATGGGAATAACGGCACTATAAGTAACTTCGTTACTAACGGCGTTCGTTTTTTCAGTAACGAGTAATCTAACGGATTACTCTTCCAATCTTAATAACGTTGTTACAGTTACTGCAAAAAAATGCGGCGCGTTACTATGAATGAACCTGTTTCTTTCATCAGACATATCTCTGCGCCGAGAGGCAATAATATGTTCTTCCTTGTTTAGTGGACAGTGCGCGAGCCAAGCATACATGCTGACGATTGGCTGAGGTTGAATACAATCAGAGGTGGAGGTGGGCGGGTGTCTAAAGCATCCAGAGTCTGACACACAGCGCGACGAGACAAGCGATCACTGATCAGTCAGCATGAGACCGCGGTCCATGTAGTGTACGTTTTGAGCTCAAAAACGAATCCAACGAACAACACAAGCGACTCAGTCAACATGAGCCCGCGGGTCCATGAGCGTTTTGTGTTCACTCTTTGCAGCGCAGGGCACTGAGTGGCTCTACTGCAGTGCTGACAGCCTTATCAACAGTGCTGCACTTCCTGGTTTAATAGCACAGGCTTCAGGTGCTCAGAGATATATATATATCTGTATGTCATGCATGTCTTAAATGTAATGATTAGATTAGTTTAGATGATTCGATTAGATTCTTATATCTGTATGTTGTGTATGTCATTGATTGATTGATTGAAAAGTTTATTAACAGATTGCAGAATGGGTACAGTACAGTACAGCTCAATACATACAATTGTTAAGGGGATGCAGACCAGAGAAAGACTTTCGTCATAAATGTCATGAATTGAAAATGGGGGACCCTGATGTAAACAAGACGAAACTCTTTCTCTGGTCTGCATCCCCTTAACAATTGTGTGTATTGAGCCGTACTGTATTGTACCCATTCTGAAATCTGTTAATTAAAATGTTCAATCAATCAGTATATATTTGTTATTTATTTTTGGTATAGTGCTTAACAAGCATAATTTAATGTTGCCCAGTTGTGGCCTGTTGAGGGGCAATACATATCAAAAGTTCCAAAACATCTATTCTGTTTGTATTTGTATGATCCACTATATAAACATAGTAATTATAATATCTACATAGCCTACATGGCATTTGATTGGAGGCTAGTCTCACTTTGTCCCACAGCAACATTAAAATAGTTTAGATTTGTGTATGTTGTTTATGTAAAAAAAAATCTTGAAAGTAACGCAATAGTTACTTTCTGAAGTAACTAGTTACTTTTATAATTTGTAACTGAGTAAGTAATTTAGTTACTTTTTGGAAGAAGTAACTAGTAACTGTAACTAGTTACTTTTTTAAAGTAACTTGCCCAACACTGATGATGAGTCTCTCTGAACTTTGTCTTTCATCAACTGTTGAGAGGTCACATGATTTGACTTTTCTTGCACGCCGCAGGAGACGCGCCACTGCCTTGATGGCCTGAGACCAGGATGAAAACTTGTTCAGTCGGTCTACAAGGCTGACATGTTCTGAGCTCTTTGTCTGAAAGGTCTGAGCCTTTTTGACTTCTGGGTCACAGACGGGGTAGTTCTGACGGCACCTCGGTTGGCATTTCTATCTCCTTTTTCCATAGAAAGCTAGGGCCAGTGAACCAATCAGAAGAGAGCAGCTCCTCTACTGTTTTCCCCCTGGATGCATAGTCTGCTGGGTTTTCATCAGTAGGTACGTGAAACCACTGCTTGGGGTCTGAGTCATGACGGATTTTCTGCACCCTGTTTGCCACAAAGGTGTGAAAGCGGCGAGCTTCATTATTAATGTAGCCTAACACAACCTTTGAATCCGTCCAAAAGAACTCTTCTACATTACAGTATCCTAATTCTTCTTTGAGCATATTGCTCACAGTGACTGAGACAACTGCTGCGGTAAGTTCTAACCTGGGTATTGTTGTGACCTTCAGCGGCGAGACGCGCGCTTTCCCCATAAGAAGAGCACAGTGAATGTTTCCTCTTTCATTCTTCAGTCTCATGTAAGTGCATTGGCCATAGCCTGTGGTGCTGGCGTCTGAGAAATGATGTAGTTGTGTTTTGATCACCTTTCCAAAGCCAGCTGGCTGGTAGCAGCGAGCTATGTGTATCCTTTCCATCTTAGCAAGGTCATCTTTCCATTTCTCCCACCGTGGCTTCAGTTGCTCTGGAATCGGGTCATCCCATCCTGTTCCTTGATGGCACATTTCCTGGAGAATCTTCTTTCCATTGAGGACGTAGGGAGCTACGAAGCCCAGCGGGTCGTATATGGAGGCGACAGATGACAGGATGCCACGCCGTGTCGCTGGCTGGTTCTTTGATGTGACTTTAAAGGTGAAACAGTCACTCTCGACATTCCAGTTTATTCCCAATGCTCTTTCTAGGGCTGTGTCGTTGAATGTGAGATTATTTGCCTTAATGTCTGTGGCGAGTTCTGTTGAGGGAATGCTCTGGAGAACAGCACAGTTGTTCGACACAAATTTGTGGAGGCGTAAACCTCTCTCTGCACACAGCTCACGTGCCTCTTTTGCCATTTGAATGGCCTTTTCAACAGACTCAACACTGGCAACACCGTCGTCTACATAAAAGTCTCTGGTAATGAACTGAGACCCTAATGGGTGTGTGTGACTGTGTTCTTTGGCGAGCTGCTTCAATCCGTAGTTTGCACACCCTGGTGAAGATACAGCTCCAAAAAGATGGACCTTCATCCTGTATTCTTGAGGTGGGGTGCTTAGGTTGCCGTTCTCCCACCAAAGGAAGCGTAGGTAGTCACGGTCCCTCTCTGAGACGTGAAACTGATGAAACATCTTTTCTATGTCACACATCAGTGCAATGCCATGCTGACAGAAACGAATCAGTACACCTGTGAGATTGTTGATCATGTCTGGGCCTGCGAGAAGGTGTTAATTTAGGCTACTTCCCTTGTACTTTGCCGAGCAGTCGAACACTAGTCTCAGCTGCTCAGGCTTTTGGGGGTGATATACACCATGGTGAGGTATGTACCATTTTTCTCCATTGGTGCCTTCAGTACGTACCTCCTCTACGTCACCCCTGTCGATGATGTCCTTCATGTAGTTGGTGTAGTCCTTCTTGTAACTTTCATTTCCATCGAACTTCCTTTTCAGGTGACTGAGCCTCACAGCAGCAAGTTGCTTGTTATCTGGTAAGCATGGCCTCTCTCTGAAGGGGAGTGGCATCTCGTAATGTCCATGTTCGTTTATCTTTATGTTTTCCTTCAATTTGTCTAGAAAGATCAAATCCTCTTGAGAGACCATTTTGTCGTTTCCCTGCGTGTCTCTGAAATCCGTTTCAAGGATTCTGATTGCATCCATTGGAGTCACTGCAGGCATCTCCTTCACGGTTACTCTGTGACAGTGACCAGTTGACAGTTGTGGAGAGTGTGGTGTTGAACAGCCAACAATACTCCACCCTAAGTCTGTGAGAATGGCAAAGGGTTCATCATCTGTTCCTGTTATGACCCACCTGGGTACAAGACTTCTTGGACAATTGTAGCCTATCAGTAGCCCCACTTCACAACTGAGGAGAGGCGGTATTTGGTCTGCGATCGCTGTGAGGTGGTGCCATCTTTTGGCCGTTTCGTGTGTTGGTATGTGTTCTCTATTTACAGGTATGCAGTCTTTGGTGTAAGCAGGAGGCAGATTGATGTGCTCAATGGAGTTGAATCCTCTCACACGCAAGCCAGATGTCCGCTCACTTTTAAAGACCATATTTTCACCCATCATGGTAGTGAGTTTCAGTTTGACTGGGCAAGTAGTCAGCTGTAGTTCTTTACATAGATCTTGCTCGATGAATGTTGTGTCGCTTTGTGTATCTAACAGAGCGTACACAAGTTTTTCTGTGGATGGATTCTCATCTTTAGACACCCACACCGGCACGATCATGGAGCTGTTTTCTGACTGACCTTGACTGGTGACTTTGAGGGACAGAGCAGGTGTTGGTTCCATTTCACTGCGTCGTGATGAATTCTCCCTTTTTGCTCTTTCATTGTAGCTGTCATTGTGAAGACAGGTGGGATGTCGTCCTTTGCATGAGTCACATGTGTGGCGATGCCGGCACTCCTTAGCGCTGTGACCAGGCTTAAGACATCCATAACACAGTCTTTTCTCTTTGACGTACGTCCTTCTGTGTTCCAGTTGCATTTTCATGAAGTCTGGACATTTGCAAAGCTGGTGACTGATATCCTGACATAGTATGCAAGGGGTCTTGATCCTTTCTTTTGTTGTTGTCTGTTGATTATTTTCCACCACTGTTTGTGTGTTGAAAGCGCTAGCTTTGTTTCCTTTGCTTACCCTTGTGTTCAGTCTGTCTTGATTGGATTCAGCTGAATGGAGAGCAAAGAAGGAGGTGATTGGATTGCAGGCAGTTTCAGCCTCCATAGACATGAACTTGGCGAAGTCTTCAAAGCTGGGAAAATCCTTTCCCTCCCTGAGACGCGCTGTCACCTGCCGGTTCCAACTTGAGGCCATCCACTCTGGCAGCTTCCGTATTAACTTTTGATTTTCCTCACAGTCGTTTAGGATATTTAAACCCTTTACATGGGGCATGGCCTGCACACAGGCGTTTAAGTAATCTGAGAAGGTGCTCAGCCCTTCCGCATCCTTATGCTGTATTTTTGGCCAGGTGGATAGCTTTTCTCTAAAGGCCCTTTGAATGATGAAAGGTTGGCCGTACCTCTGGTTGAGCTTGCTCCAAGCGTCACTGTACGCTTCGCTGTCGCTGCGATAGAATGTCCCTTCTAGGCATTTGTTAGCTGCGCCACCTACATATCTCTTGAGGTAGTGCAGCTTGTCGGCAGGGGAAATGTTTTTACCATCTATGAGAGACATAAATGAAGACTTCCATTCAACAAAGTCAATTGGATTGCCATTAAACACGGTAGGCTCCGGCATTGGAAGTCTGTTAATAGCAATGCTGTCCTGGATAGCCTGTGCTAGGCAAATTACATCAACAGGAGGAGATGGAGGGGCAGCTATGCGAGGGTGCATTGTTGCAGGGGGGTTGGAGCTGAATGGCAGAGAGACATGGGCAGACCGAACATCAGACTCCTCTTTCACTTCTCTGTCGTAAACTTCAAATCTTGCTTGGGCAGCCTTTAAGCCTTTTTCAACTTGTAATCTTTCCAATTCTGCCTTGTGTTCATCCAATTCCTTCCTGTGTTCTTCCTCTAAAGCTCTGATTTTTTCCTTTTGTCTCTTTTCCTCCAATAGCATCTTATATTCAGCCTCCTTTGCAGCTAACTCTGCCGCTGCTTCTGCTCGCTTGACTGTAACATTTGAGTGTGTGGAATAATGACTGCCAGACAGTTCTGAAGCAGAGGAACTAAAAATGGACCGGGCATAGTGAGGCTTACTTAGCTCACGCAAGCGCTGTCCTTCATGTTCTGCATCGTATTCTCCATTTACACCAGTCAGTCTCTCATTCAGTATTTTGACAATGTCACTCGTTACTGCTGCACAAGCATCAACTTTGCGCCTTAGCTCAGTGTCAGGCGTGCCGTGGACTCTCAGTTCATCATATAATTTCATGATGTCAAATTTCCTTTTTTCCAAATTGTCTGCAAGGTGTGCTAATTGATTATCTGTTTTGTCAGATTTTAGGTCTTGCCGTGTTTCACGTGCTTGGGCTTTCCACTGTTCATAAAGACTAAAAAGTCTCTTTTCCCGTTTGTTCTGTTCATCTTCACGGTAAACTAGCATTTTTTCCGTTGGGATTCGCACTCTTTCTGACAGCCTAACTAAATCTGCATCATTATCTTCCTCATAATCAGCAAGATTTGTTTTGTTTTGCAATGTTCCTTTTTTTTCTTGTCTGACAGCTTGTTCTGTTTCTGTTTCCTTGTCGCGCAAAATAGCACCAGATCCATCCATTGTTTTGTTTTGCAATGTCCCTTTTTTTTCTTGTCTGACAGCTTGTTCTGTGTCTGTTTCCTTGTTGCGCAAAATAGCACCAGATCCATCCATTGTTTTGACTTTTTCCATTGCTCCCTTTATCACAACCGCTTCAACTCAACGCTGCTCATATCCCTTTTGTCCGTAAAAGTAGTCCTGTCCATCCATAAAAGTGTTCCTTTAGATCCGTAATGTACTTTTATTCATGGAGGTCGTCCTTTTCGTTGTAATCTCCGTTAAAGAGTAGACGGTTAGTTGTAATCTCGTTAGAGAGCAGACAGTTGATTGCCGGTTGGAGAGGTGAATCTCTTACTGTAACGGATCCCCGTATATTGAGTGGCTTATAAACGTACTGATGGTATAATCACTGTTTTATTTATCCTTTTACATCGTATTACATTTCCTTTTAAAACAATAACATTCCCACCGTAAGAGATATGGCCTCATACGGGTCCATTAAAACTTGTTGCGTATTCCTTCTCTCGCAATGCACTGTCAAACTGTCAACAAAAGCCTGTGACAGCGACCGGAAAACACTGCCTCGCGACATGGATTTACATAAATTAAAGTCACACACACACAGGCTTCTATCAATTCTAATAACAAAAAGGTCCTGGATATTCATATTATATATAAATGTAAATGTAAATATTCCTAAACACAAATATTACACAGGTAATTACTCAAAAAATAATAAACCATTCTTGGGGTTATTTACATATCTTAATGTCAAGGCTCTCCCCCCCCGCTCTCTCTCCCATGAGCTCAATGTAACACGGAAGTACAGTGGTCTATAATGTCTGGCCTTGCCGATACTGTGAGTTTGTTTCTATTTCTTTGAGAGTTGGAGTCCCTGGAACATGTCCAGTTGACTGAATATGGCAGGTTGCTGCTGAAGGATGTGCAGCTGATGACATGCAGAGGAACACTTGTAGGACTAAACCACCAGGAGGCATGGACCTACCTTGTTGTGGCCACAGTTTGGTAGAAGTATGACGACTGTAACTTGATTGGATTATTGGATTATTATTATTATTGGATTATTTATTTTTTTAACTCAATCAGCGCCGTCCACGTATATATAAGTGTTTGTCCGCCAATCGAATAACGCCAACCACGTATATATACGTTATTGGATTGCTATTTCTTTTATTAGCTATTTCCATTCATAAATCATCCAGGAAGGCTGTGTGTGAACATATGGAAGGACTCTGAGATCGCAAGTACAATACCGCCGCCTGGTGGTATGCGGCCGATGTTGCACTCCATTCAAGACTCTGTGTATCTCTCTGTGCGTCGATGAAAGTCATCCGGGCGGAGTTTTCTAGTAACGTGGATCAATATCTTCACCCGATCGCATTGAATAGTTTTCGGGATGCCCGATTCATTATGCTGTCGTGGCCCAAATAGACATACGATCTAGCAGATGGCAATAAAATAATTGGAATATTCTTTTTGTAATCTCACCGGCCACAGGTAAGAGCAATTTAATGTCTATTTCAGCTTGGTTGTGCATTGTTTTCATAGCCATCGCCCTGATCAGCATATGCTATTGTACTAACGAATGCCGTTATTGACAATCAATTAATCAGAAACGACCCCCCCCCCCCTTTCATGCATGCATGATGGAACATAATATACAGATCATATGCATTTGAATTTTTTATTGTAGCGTGTATAGGGACGAAAAGCCAATGGATTAAGTATAATATGTGTCACGGCCTATTACTGGCCTCCCAGGAATTACCCTAAACCGCTCGAAAACCATACATATATTCACCACGGTATAAAACGGGAATGTATGGATGGAATAAATATTCCTTTTTCACATCTTGAACGATATACTCGACGTAAAATGGGCCATAGTATTGCATATATAGCTATAATATTTAAATAGTTATAGCCCTGCGAACAAGGTGAGCGACTCCCACCGTTTACAGCGGTGGCGGTAGCTACTACAGGATGAGGCTAATCCCCGGGGCCCGGCGGTCAATGAGTTAACAACAAAACAACATCAACAATAATAATAATACTGACAAGACAATAATAAATAATAAATACAGGTTGACACTTAACTAATAAATACAAAATACCAAATTACAAAATAAACCAAGTAGAAAATAAAAACACCACAAACCACACAAAAGACATTAGACATTAGACAGACATTCCTCCCCCCTAACTTGATTGGATTTTAAGGTCGATTTGAGAACTGGGTTGGTTGTTAGTTGTTCATTTCATGCAGAAGTTCATGATTCTCAATACATACATGTCCTAATTGGCTTCGGTGCTTATTCCATTATTATTATCTGGATCTCCTGCTGTTCTTGGTTTCTATTTTTGACTAGATAATTACTAGATAAGGATGTGACTACAGAGTAAATTTTGTTAATCTCTAAGAGTCTTGCACTGTTCTTGAGGTCAAGGAGGTTGGTCTTGAACTGTTATAAGAGCATTGACAGTGAGACTCAATGGCCTTGGCTCATTTTCTGTCAAGAAAATATAAAGAACACATTTTCATTGAGTACACACTGTGCACCCCCCCCCCCCCCCCCCACACACACACACACGCACACACACACACATGCACAAATAGCAGTTTAAAATGTGATCTAGCAGAGGAAGTAACTATTATTACCAGAACCATATTCTGTCTATATTAAGTAAACATTTGTTAAGTATTACTATTTTTACATGAATTGTTATGGCTTTATTGTTTTAAAATCCCAATAATGTTGTGGGTCCAACAGACCCACGCACATTGCGTGAGTGACAAAAACATGAACATCACACAAGGGTTAATGAAGATGTAGAATTATACCACTGTAGTCATAGAAAGTATTCATTGCACTGGCATAGGAGTATTTGACAGTGTAAAAGCTCCTAATGACCTATCACTGTAGTTGAGGTTAAAGAATATATTCATGACACTGTTAGAAAAGCCTTTGACAGTCATTTGCAATAACTGCATCACAGTCTGCTCTGGAAAGCACTGCAGATGGTGGTGAAAACCACTCAATGCATCACCGGTACAACACTCCCTGCTATTGAGACTGTCCAGCACAAACGGTGTCGGAAGAAGCCACCCACTATCGTCAAGGACACATCTCACCCCGACCACAGACGTTTTGCCCTCCTCCCTTCTGAGAGGCACTACGGGAATGAATGAGAGGCCCTACAGGACAAGCAGGCTCAGAACAGCGTCTTCCCCTCAAGTCTTTATTTGTAGCACATTGCTACATTGTCATGCAGCATACACACACACGCGCGAGATGGGCGACACATAGGACACACACACACACATGCATGTTTTTGGGTCACCGTTGAAATGTCCTCTCTGTGCTTGACCCATCCCGTCGTCCTTCCCCCCAAGGGCAGCCGGGAGCCCTGGGACCAATCCAAGTGCTCCTGTCCGTCTTCGTCGCGGACGTGACAGCGTCAGCAATCTGTTCTGCATGTTTTTCCATTGTTGTTTTTTTAAAGGGAAAACCCTCACGAGCACGGGGACAACATGCAAACTCCACACAGAAAGGCCGGGGAGATATCCCACCTGGGTCTCTGGCAACCCGGCAACCTGGTCCCCAAGCGGGAATCGAAACTTGCTGTGAGGCGACAGTGTTAACCACTACACCACCGTGCCTATACTGAACTCAGCACCACGGACAGGTGTCTCAGGTCCACATCCAAAAGAACACTGAACAGCTACTTACACCGGGCAAACACACTACTGACGGACACTCTAAATGATCACATAAGCATACAGTACACACAAAAGCACCTTAAGTGACTTAGACACCACACAAGCACACTTTTTAAACGCACACACTGCTGCTAACATATACCTTGTATTGTATAAGTTTGTATAGAATATACGTTGTGTATTATGTTTAGTCTATAGTTTAGTTTATAGTTTTAGTTTATAGCTATTTATAGTTAGCATAGCATAATTTGTATAGATAGAATGTGTATTAAGTTTAGTTTTATAGTTTAGTTTATAGTTTATTTATAGCTTATCTAGTTTATAGTTAGTTTATATTTATAGTTTTTATAGATAGAATATACATTGTGTACTATGTTTACAAATCTACTATGGTTGAGGAGCCGGGAAAAACAAGCATCTCGGATTTTTCTGAATGTATGTACATTTAAAAATCTGTGACAATAAAATAATCTGAATCTGAATTCAGAAAAAATACATGTGGAATCGCCAGTCACTTATTTTCACCTGAGACCTACGAGTTTCACTGGCAGAGTGTAACATGCACAGAGGTTCACACTATCTTCCCCAGATCCCCTCCCTGCTAAACAGGCACCCTGACCGACCAGTAGGAGTTGCTATTGTAACGTCCAGGATTCATACCCCACCACCGGCTTCCCACCCGCGAACACTGCCAATTGTGTTCGTAGGGACGACTGATCATGCCAGAGGTACCACTGCAGGGATTTGAACACGGGTCTCTGTGGTGGTAGGCGAGTGCTTAAACCTATACACTATCCAGCTGCCCAAGAAATTTGGCTTACATTAACTTAACAGTCGTGCACATTTTGCATAAAGCGCCTGTCGATTGCATACCCATTGTAAGTTTAAACACACTGAAATAATAATATATATTTTTTTACTTACGTCTGAATTATTTTGCAAACAGATGTCTGTTACAGGTTCCAGCTGAGAGGTATTAGCTGGAAAACACAATGGGGCCATAGCAGCCTGAAGTGTTATCTAGTACAGGTCCAAAGTTGATAACAATACCACAGAAAATTTGTGTTTTACACATGTTTTTCTAATGGTATGTATAGGTATGTTTATCCAAAATGGCCATTGGCACCAATGAAGTAATGTGCGCAGGAGATGTGAAACGAGTCTGGACCTTTACACAGAGAGAAAACCATATATATCCTGGGAAGTCAGGTATCGTTGTTTCCAGAATTTCATTGGCTACAAAAACCGTTAATCATTTTCACCGTCAGAGGTGATTGGTCCGGTCACCGGGAGGCGAAACCGTAGGTGGTAACTTTTTCTAAACTGACGCTCGTTGGCTGTTTTGTCTTATAACCCGAAATCGGAAGCATGTAATAGGTCAAGTAGGGTGTCAATCAAATGTAAACAAACGGCCGCCCTCGGGCTGTCGGAACGTTACGATTAACAAAACATAAAATCTTTTGGTGAAATGCAATTTCCCAATTAACTCCATTACATTTACATTTACATTTAGTCATATAGCTGATGCTTTTATCCAAAGCGACTTACAAGTTCTGTACGACAAGTCATCAGGAAGGGCACAACTCTATCAGCTGAGTAACAATGTTCATCAAAGTGTTGAGTACTACAGTGTAGGTTAGTTTATTAGGACAAGTGCATGACAGTAAGGTTAGTTAGGGTTAGATATATATATATATTTTTTTTTATTCAGATAATGGTTGAAGAAGTGCGTCTTTAGTCGACGGCGAAAGATTGGACGGGTTTCGGCCGTTCTGAATGAGTTGAAGAAGCTTAGTGGCAGTGGCCGGGAGGCCAGCGAGCAGTGCGTTGTAGTAGTCGAGGCGGGAGATGACTGTTGATTGGACGAGGAGTTGGATGGCTTCTTTTGTCAGGAAGGGGCGGATCCTTCTGACGTTGCTCAGGAGGAATCTGCAGGTTCTGGTTGTCGCTGCGATGTGAGCAGAGAAGTTCAACTGGTCGTCGAGGACAACACCAAGGTTCTTGGCGGTCGGGGACGCGGTCACAGCTGCATTCTCGACTGTGATGGAAAGGTCGGTCAGGGGAGAGGATTTGGCCGGCAGGTGGAGCAATTCTGTTTTGCTTAGGTTCAGTTTGAGGTGGTTGACGAAACGAAAGCGAGGACTCTAAAGTAGAATTAATTCCAAAAAAGGGTTCTACATCAGTGATATGGACCTGGTTCGGCTACACGTGAACAGACGTGAGTCAAAGCACCATTCTGTGCAAACTTTGTAAAGTTAAAGTCGGGGCAACGGGAGGAAACACTACCAATATGCCGAAAGCATTAAGTTGCGCGGAGTGTTTTAAAACCACAGCCAAAACAGACAACACTAACTACATAATTTGCCAGCAGCAGCATCCCTTATGACAAGAAGAGCAAGCGATGGAGGGAGATCACAGATGCGGTAATGTTTGACATAGGAAAGGACATGGTTCCATTGACAACCGTGGAAAATACAGCGGAGCCAATGTTGTCAAAGCCTTGGCTTTGAACAAGTGGACTCGACTCCAGTGTTTTGGGCACAGGCTTCACCTGGCCATTGGTAAGTGGAATTGTTCATATAAATGTATGCAAAAGCATTCGATTACCAGTTATAAGCTACTAGTTTGTAGATTTACATAAATAATATCAGTATTTATATCTAATGTAACAATTAAAGAAATTAGTCGTCATGTGTGAGTGTGGTCGTTCATTTATTTTTAAACAGTCAAACGTTTTTTAATAAGATAAGTACTATGTATGCCCTCTCAGTTATATTTGCCCTACAATAAATAGTTACAATATAGAATCTAATAATCTAAATCTAAAAAAATGAAAGGCTAAAATGCTAAATATATAATCTAATAATCCAATAATCTAAATCTAATATAAAAATGCTAAATGCATGAGTCTTTTGTCTTTAATGTTAGCTTGCAAACTCAAATAGGGGAGAGTGGGGTGAGTAGTGCCAAGGGGCATGTAGTTCCACCCCTGTTATCTAGAAAACCATAGAAGAAGTTGGTCATGTGACAACATATTTTTGAAGAGGCATCCATTTCACTCAACCTACAGAGAAGGGATACACCTGGCTTGAGAGGTAAGCACATTTAAGTTCAAAAAACAGTTTTTTGCCCTCCAAAGTAAAATTTGTATGATCAAGGTTTTTTTATTGCTGTTTGAACAATTATAGACAACTTTGAAAACAGTTCACACATGTTTTAGTGCTTTAGTAAGCTACACCATGAGTCTATACAGTTAGCATGATGCTAGCTCAAAACAGCTGGGGGATGCATTTTTTTCAAAATGGTAGGCTTGGGGTGATTTGTGCCAAAGGGCCTGGGTTAAGTTGTGCCAGATATTCTCTTTGTTAAGTTGCCCCAACTTAATTTATTAACTATATATATTACTTTATTGTATTTTATTGTTATTGTACATTGCATTCTTGCATTTGATCACTAAAACTATGTGATATTCTTAATTTTAGACCAAAATCCATCATGCCACGCAGATATACAAATGGAAGACAGACAGGGTTTCAACTCCTCTTGAGAAGTTGGAAAGAGCAGTGAAAGAGGTGCAACAGGGGAAGACTATACGTCAGGTTGGAAAGGAGATGAAGATCTGCAGGATGCTTTTACCGCTTTTGAGATTAAAATGATCTGTTTTACGTAAAATTATCAATGGCACAATTTACCCCAGTGTATTCTCTCTAATGTCACAACTTACCCCGCACCGGGGGCAAGTTGTGCCACAAAACCACTTTTTTTTCTAAAGCTATATTTCTGAAACAGTTTATTTAAGATCCAAAGTGATTGTCCCCAGGGATGCACAACATCCTAAACTATATGTACATGTTTTAGTTGGGGGCATTACTGTAATCCCCTTGCTTTAAAGGCATTTTAAGTAAAAAGTGGCACTACTCACCCCACTCTGCCCTACTGTCTTGGTAAGCCTCATAATGAATTGTTTGGGGAAAAAGGGAAAAACATCGTGATGTGTATCGTGTATCGCCGAAAGGTCAGAAAATATCGTGATATCATATTTAGGCCATATCGCCCAGCCCTACCTCTCCATGACACTTGGTAGGAGCGGTCATTGAGGTATGATGTCAGCCATGTCAGCGCAGAGCCAACCACTCCCATTCCTGCGAGGGCCGCGAGGAGGATCTGATGGTTGACTGTGTCGAAGGTTGCAGATAGATCTAGGAGAATCAGGACAGAGGAGAGGCCTTTCGCTTTTGCTAAGTGAAGTGCCTCTGTGACCGCAATGAGGGCCGTACAGTATCAAGGACAAAATTACTAGTAAATGTCAAAGGAAAATACTGTTCATTTTCACCACAGGTGGGGAGAAAAAGGAACCGGGGCGTGTAAAAATTACAAAAGAAAAAAGGACTGATTGAAGTGGATTCGAGTGGCGATGGGAAATCAGTGCAGCTCTCTAAGAAGTGGCGTAACATGGGCTGACTTTGGTAGGTTGGAGATCAGGCGGGCCGCTGTGTTCTGTATGAGTCGAAGTGGCTTGGTGGTGGTAGTCGGTAGACCAGCTTGCAGCGCATTCTCACTGAAAGAATTTTACTCAACACACCTATCAGTGACCAGGGCCACGGTCCCTCCCTCTTATTTTATGCTTTAAGAATAGCTCCTACGCACCTTCAAGCAACAAAGAATCATCTCCTCGCCGCACATGGACAGGATTCCAGCACCACAACTGTCTTTTGGAGGAAGATCGCTGAGTTGAAGGAGAGCGCTGGTCCTGGCACAAAAGGCCATGGCACCGTGATGCTAGGGGCTCCTGTTCTTATGTTGCTGCTGCCATTCCTGTGATGTCTCCTGAGAGCACTGTGCGTAAAATCAGTGGTCTCCATGGGGATTTCAAAGGCGGCGTTTCTGTCCATTTACTAGATGAGGATCTATGTTCCGCACAAAACTAACACCTATTTTCAGAGCCTGGGAAGAGCTGAAGAAGCAGAGTATGAGTACCGCTTCACTGATGTGGAACAGCCCGACCCTCTCCTCTCCCATGACGGTGACAGTGATGACATCAGCCTTGACGCTTCACTATCCCCACACTCCGCCTCTGACTCATAGCTGGTGGACAACCACTGCACCATGCAGTCCCTGGTGAACACCGGTGAGTAAGACCCCTTCCCCTGGTCCCCAGAACAGCATAATTCAGGATGAGAGCCAGGCATATGCCAAGCTGTAGGCTGCAGCTTGTGAGATTCCAATCCTACCCCTCCTCCCACACCTGAACCTGCGAGTATTTTTGTGGTCCTGCACCTCAGCAACAATTCTTTCTGTGCCCACGGTTTCTCTTCATTGATCCTTACATTGCAGAGACTGTGGCTCTTTCTACCCTGATGCAGAGGAACATAAGGCTGTCTCAGTCCAACCTTGATGAGCTCAGGAAGAAGTTACCCTCTCATTTGCACTCCCATCTCGACGGCGTCTTTGGCTCCTCCCTTGAGGAGGTGACCGCCGCATGAAATGGAAATGGAGAGATCTCTACTTTCCCACCATTTTCAACCATCTGGGTTCTGAAAATGGGCTCACTCAGCTCAGCAGAGTCAGCGCCGTCAGACTAGTGTTGTCACGATACTGGAATTTCGACTTCGATACGATACCTTGAAAAGTATCGATACTTCGATATTATTTCGATATCAAAAAAATATATATATATATAACAACAAATTTAGCTTCAAATTTAGCTTCTCTCTGGTACTATAAGAGAAGATAAATATAACAATTTTAAAACCTAAAAAATCTTTAGATCACACATTTAAAAATAACTGTTCATCTCACTTCAATCATTTTTATTGCAAATGCAGAACATGGTATTTTCTCAAGCAGACAGACGAGAGAGAGAGAGAGAGAGAGAGAGAGAGAGAGATAGAGATAGAGAGAGAGAGAGAGAGAGATAGAGAGAGAGAGAGAGAGAGAGAGAGAGAGAGAGAGAGAGAGAGAGAGAGAGAGAGAGAGAGAGAGAGAGAGAGAGAGAGAGAGAGAGAGAGAGGGGCTATGCTCGGAGCATTTTAGTAACGTTACATTTTCAACAAGATTGCTGCTATTTAAACACTTGATGGAAACGGGGTAACGCTAACCTTATGTCGACTGTAGTATTGTATGACTTCGACATAACGTTTAAACGTTAACGTTACTCCGTTTCCATGCAGTAGTTATAAAAGTGGCCAGCTAAGCTAACGGAGCTAACGGCTAGCAGTAGAGAGAGAGAGAGGCTATGCTCTGAGCATTTTAGTAACGTTACATTTTCAACAAGATTGCTGCTATTTAAACACTTGATGGAAACGGGGTAACGTTAACCTTATGTCGACTGTAGTATTGTATGACCTCGACATAACGTTTAAACGTTAACGTTACTCCGTTTCCATGCAGTAATTATAAAAGTAGCCAGCTAAGCTAACGGAGCTAGCAGTAGCTAACGTTAGCTGGTAGCTGTAACGTTACAACGAATCAGCTGTTGATATTATGCGCCATCAGTAGACAACGTATCATGTATTAAACTAGAGTTAATGGTTTAATGCTTCAGTCACAGTGACGTTGAAAGAGCAGCTGTCACGAACCTCTTTTATTTCTTTATGGAGATCGGCGCTGGCACTGCTCTAACACCGCTTGCAAATAGCATTGGGGCATTTGTAGCTTGTCCTTCGTTGTTTACTTGAAACCCGAAGTACCTCCAAACAGCACTTCTGCTGTTTTCTTTATCCACAAGCACAAGTTGCGGAGGCTCTGCATTTACCATCTTCAGCTAAAATGTTTGTTTACTAACTGAAGACTCTGTGACTCTGTGAGGGGGAGGGCTGGACTCGGAGGAGCCGGGGGGCAAGCGCGCTGAGCGCTCTGAACAGCGCGTCAACAACTTGCGGTAGAACACTCGCCAGCTGGTACCGATACTGCAGAAAGTATCGGTACTTCGGGAAATGAGTATCGAAGTCGTTTTAAATATTCAGTATCGATATGTATCGATACTTCGATATTTTTGACAACACTACGTCAGACTGACGAGTCTTCCCGCCATCAAAAATACAGGGGGAAACGTAGTGCCGCTGTGGCATCCGCTACTGTCTTAGCTCCAGGTCTGAGCGCTGGCAACCAGCAACATTCTCTGGGTCAGTCTGGTTGCAGCCATCCATCAGCGCCCAAGTAGCGTTAGTGACTGGTGGCCAGGGTAAAACCCATGCTCCCACCCATTGAGAGTGTTATTGAAACATGTTATTGAAATGTTCAATAAAGAAATAAATTAAGTATTTTCAACCGATTATATGGTTATATCGCAGTCGAGCTGTGGCTTCACAGAGGGCTGCATGATAGTCAGGTCTCAGCATGGCACCATAGTGCCTTCCCACCCTTGAAAACACTGGCTTTCTCCATCTGGGGCAGTCTACAAGCTTACCCTACATGGTTCGCATGCAGACCATGCCCACAAGGCTTCCCTCCCACTACACATAGTTGGCTGGTTTTGATGAGGTCCTCACTCATACTGACAGCAGCAGAGTTCAAAACTCCGGCAGTTCAGGTGACATCATGTTCCCCCTAAGGCGGTCCACATCCAGCTTTTTATTTTGCCAATAAAAAAACGGTGCCCGTCTCCTCAGTGAAAAAGGATTCCCACCACTCATAGGCAGCTGGTTTCAATTAGGTCCTCACTCATACTGACAGCTGCAGGGTACTGAGCTCCAGCAGCTCTGGTGATGTCACTTTGACCCGAGGTGGTCCACATCCTGATTTAAATTGTCTCAATAGAAACGGTGCACTTCACAGCAGTGGGGAGGATTCTAATGACTGTCAGCATTCTCCCCCGACTGGGAAAACACCACCTGCCTAAACTCGAAGGTGACACAGCGAGCTGGGTTGCCCCATATTCTCCCCCTCCCTCCCCTATCCGGGTCCCCCCATGAGTGACACTTTTTCTAAACAGACAGCACACAGCGGCAAATTCGTAGCCAACTAACCTAAACTTGAATCTCAGCCACTATCCGATTTCAACCTACAGTAGTATGTCTAGAGGAATGCCATATATCAGGAGGGACGGACAGAACGTTGAGACTACCATGGCCCATCCCATGGTCCCAGTAATCCCTCTCCCAAGTGCACAAGTGCCATTCTCCTGTCCTTGGACAGCGACTGAAGACTTGGTTTCTGAGAGGTTAAACCTTGAGGATAAGATTATCAACCCCTCTTTCATCAGAACCATTCAGAGTATGGAGTTATCCGTCCACATTATTCCAATCCTGGTGCAAGGCTAAGTCTCTCGACCCGATATCCTGTGCCCTGTAATTGGTCCTCGCTTTTCCCCAGTCTGCTAGACAGTCTGACAGCCTCAACTGTGAAGGTCTATGCTTCAGCTCAGTCTGTCACCAAGGGTTTGATGATGAAGCCCCCAGCCACCCTCTGGTGAAATGCTTGCTGCAGGGCATGCAGCACCTCAAACCAGCAAAGCATGTGTTGACCCCATGATGAGACCTCCCATTAGTACTAATTAGGATTTTGGGAGCTCCCTTTGAACCTCTGGAACAGACATCCATGCTTTCCTCATGCTGGATCATGTCAGCTAAATGCATCAGCAAGCTGTGCGCCTTATCAGTTGACAGTTATTAGGAGCTTGTTTCACTCTAGGGATATTGTTCTTAAGGCTTTCTACCCTCCTACCCACTCTGGTGGAGAGGAGTTTGTGTGTTGTGCCCTATCTGTGTACTATCCATCTACTTGGAATGTACAAAAGGTTTCGGGTTTCGACAGGGTTTGAGTTTTTTTTTTTTATCCTTTTAATTGGTAATTCTGGGCCAACAGGGTACATTGATCAGGGCTACGTGCTCACTTTGCCCTATTAGTCTAATAGGCGCAAGATGCACAACCAGCATGAACTATAACAAGTTATTAACATAACTCTAGTTATATGATTGCTGGCAAAGCGTCTATCTTTTTGCCCTGTTGTCCCTAGTTTTCTTTTTACCTGAAAGAAGCTCCTAAAACCCACCTTACTACTACCCATTTTTACAACCTAGGATGGCTTAGAGTAGACGACAGAGTACAGCAACTTGTAATGGGCCTGGTCTACAAGATGCACTACAGTTAGTGACTGTAGTGACTACACCACTAAGATACCCATGTACATGTTGAAATACTTCCCAAAGGTCAGTGAATTCCACAACCACAACACCAGAGGGAGTTCCACAAATCATATTCAACCCAGATTCGGCTCAAACAAGGGACTAAACACGTTTCGCAATTATGCCACAACAATGTGGAACGCCCTACCCACAGCCGTAAAATAATGTGAATCCCTACCCTCCTTCAAAACCGCTCTCAAAGAGCACCTACGGGTGGCTGCAATTAGAAACTGGCCCGGTAAATGTCCAAATACCCCCCCACCCAACCCCCTCCAGTGTAGTTTCTTTCCCTTCGGATATATATATATTTTTTATGATATTTTTCTTTTTTTTACACAGTACTGTATTATTTGTATGTCTTGTATGTCATAAATGCCCTGATGAATTGAAAATGGAGGACCCTGATGTAAACAAGACAAAAGTATTTTTCTGGTCTGCATCATGTTAGCAGTTATTTGTATTGAGCCGTACTGTATTGTACCCATTCTGCAATCTGTTAATAAAGTTTTCAATCAATCAAGCTATAAACTAGAGGGTGAGTGCAGGGCAGGACCTGCTTATATTCTGCAGGTGGGGGAATGGCCCTAGTCAGTGATAGGTGCATTGAGTACATTTAGTGAGTGCCCATAGACCAGTGGTTTTCAACTGGTCTAGCCTCGGGAACCAACATTTTCCTTAGTCATTAAAGGGGAACTCCACTTTTTTTGGAAATTAGCTTATTTAACATCTTCCCTGGAGTTAGACAAGAAGATGCATACCTTTTTTGTCTCTGTGCGTGCATTTTAGCTTTGGGAATAGACGCTCCGTTAGCATAGCTTAGCTTCATCACTGGAAGTGAGGCAGGACAGTAGCCTTACAGTGCCTTACAGTGTATTGCAAGGTCTGACATTGACCAAACTTGATATGCATGACCTTGGTGGGCTCTAGGTCAACTCCTGAAAAAGGGGTCAATGTCAGACCTTGCAATCAAAAGTTAGGGGGCGCACTGAAATTATGGCAAGGGTTATTAGCCCCCTAACTTTTGATTGCAAGGTCTGACATTGACCCCCTTTTCAGGAGTTGACCTAGAGCCCACCAAGGTCATGCATATCAAGTTTGGTCAATGTCAGACCTTGCAATACACTGTAAGGCACTGTAAGGCTACTGTCCTGCCTCACTTCCAGTGATGAAGCTAAGCTATGCTAACGGAGCGTCTATTCCCAAAGCTAAAATGCACGCACAGAGACAAAAAAGGTATGCATCTTCTTGTCTAACTCCAGGGAAGATGTTAAATAAGCTAATTTCCAAAAAAAGTGGAGTTCCCCTTTAAGTCGCAACCCAACATTTTGAACCACTATGATTTATGTAAAAAAAAATTGCAGTAATACGCAATCTTTCAAAACATGAAATAAACACAAAAAAGTGCAACAAAAGTGCAACTATTGCTAGTAAAAACCCAATGAAATCAAATAATAATAAATAATATGCTTAGCAGATTTCTTAGCTTAACATAACTGTATGGCGACTGTCCAAACATACTGCAGTCACTGAGAGACTAACACGGGGAAATAATGCTACCTGCCAGATGCGCCGCTCGCCACATAATCACGGATCCAGGATACTGTGTTTGGTTAGTTTATTGGAGTTAAAAATAGTTCAAATAGACAAATAGAGTGAGTCACGGTTTGATTTATCGTAGTGTATCGTGCGTGCGGTCAGCAAAGTGTGACTTCCCCGTTCACTCCCTCATCCTTACTGTTCCAGAAACCCGCCGGTGAACAGCTGACTTTACTACTACTACGACACCACGTGACCCATTTGTGAATGACGTGACCCTAACAACCCGAGTTGTGTATACCTGTCACCAACAAACCGGCCCCTAATTATTACATAATCTCATTTCACAGTAATAATTACTAACACTTCAATTAATATAAAACACCACAATACAAATTTCGTTCCAATTTTTTTGTCTTTTTTTTCGATTTTTTTTTTGCACAAGGAGTTCATAGTTCATACATAAGGTCTTGATACTCTTCTTAAATCAACCAAAGTCAAGTCAATTCAAACGTCAGAGTCACGAAAAAGTCTAAATAATCCAAAATCATGAGAAAGAAACAAAGCCTTCATGACTGTCGACTCCTGAAGAAGGCAAATCTTTGTCACAGGTCTATAGGGAAAGCTGCAGGTCCGCGTCTTAATCCAGACCTGTCGCACAGGTCCGATCTTGTCTGGCATCGTCTCTGTAATCCTCCCAATGATCCAGGGATTCCGTGGTGCGGAATCGTCCATTATTGAGCACTATGTCACCGGGGATGAAGTTCCGCTTGATCCTTGTTCTGTCGTTCCTGTAATTGTGGCAGGTATGCGAGATGTCTACTGTTGAGAATTGATTCCACTTCGTGGAGTACTGTATGGAGTCCCTCCTCATCCTCTTCTCTCCATCCCATCCTCCTCTCCTCTACTCCTCCATCCTCCTCTCTCTGTCCTCTCTTCCTCCTCCTCCTCTTGCCATCCTCTCCTCTCCCCCTCCTCCTCTCCTCCTTTCTCCATGTGTTGCTCTCTCAGCTTCTGCAAGTCGATTCTGAAACTTTTCCATGGATCCATATCTCTGAGACACCACGTCACTGAGGCTGCGTTGTTCTCTCTCCGCCTGCTCCTTCATCCTCTTCAAACTCTTCCTCAACCAACCAACACCTCCATCATTCTCTACTGAGGCTTTATGTGCTGCAGTACCAGTCTTATGCACTGGGGGAAGACCACTCCCTCCATCTTTCAAGTATGGGTTCAACTCCAGCTTATGCAGACCAGCCTGTTGGATGGCCTCTGCTTTGGCTTTCTCCTCCTCTTGTCTCTTCTTCTCCTTTTTGATCTTTTTTTACCTTTTCTTCTTCTTGGTCTTGAAGATGGTCTCCTGCTGTATCTGATGAAGACGTTGGTCGAGCTCTGGGAGGAGCCATGTGTTCTCTCCTCTCTGTGTCTTCAACTCCTGCTTGGCCTCGTCGATCACCTTCTGATGAGCTTTACGTTTATACTCCATCTTATTGGTGCTGCTTGAGCTTTCAGAACTAGCTCCGAACGCTGCCATGACACTGTTGTCTCCTCCAACTGGTCCATTTACAGTCCATCCAAGCATCGTATTGACTGCATATGGCCCTCCATCCACACTTCGGATGACTTCCAGTGGTTCTAAAGCTCTGGGAACGTTCAGACCAATCAACATTTCCACGTCTGCATCTATCTGTGGCAGATAAACATGCTTCAGATGAGGCAATTTTTCCAGATCTTGCTGTTGTGGAATGTTACTTCGATTGACAGGCATTTGATGTTGTGCAAAGATTTTTGGTATTTTACAGTATCGGTCACTGTCCAATCCAGCGACTTCCAAGTCAGATGTAGTGCAACTGTCAACCACCTTTTCTTGGCCCATGGTATGTAGAAGGATCCTTGTTTTACTCCCAGATAGTCCCAGTTTATCCATCAGACCCATTGTGCAGAAGGACGCTGAGCTCCCTGGGTCTAGAAAGGCATAGGTTTCCACTGACCTTTGACCTGTGCTTGATTTAACCTTAACTGGTACGATGGCAAGCTTGCAATATTGATCACCGGCCCCAGTAAGGCCACCGGTATGGATCTCGACTAGAGTTCTGTCCACTGCTCTGTCTGAGTTGCTCCTGCCTTTCTCTGCATCTCCATTCTCCTTAGAGTGGATGTGAAGCAAGCTGGGGTGTCGTGAGCCACATGTCCTGCAAAACAGACGTTCCCTGCACTCTCTGCTGATGTGCCCAGTGCACAAGCATCCAATGCAAACTCCATTCTCCTTCAGGAACTCCATCTTCTCACTGTGAGCTCTCCTCTCCAATAGAGTACATGACTCCAGTGTGTGTCCACCCTCTTTGCAGAAAAGGCAAGTTTCCTCATATCCATCCTTAACTCTGTTTTCCCAATGAGCATCCCTTTCAATTGTGGAGAACGTTGTGCCAAAACTACTCCCTCTAGCCTGAAGACGAGGCACAGGTCTAGCTCTGCCACTTTCCTTGAAAGCCCCCGTCATTGGAGCGTCTTGTATGTCTCCAAATACAAGGTTTGTAGCGATTTTCGCTTCCCGCTCAATAAAAATCACAATATCAGTAAACATAGCACGTTTGCGATGTCTTTCCTGGATGTTACATGCTTCTGTTCGCCATTTGTCCCTCAGCTTGTAGGGCAACTTCTTGATAACAGCAAGCATGTTTGCAGATGTATTTAGGTCACATAGGTTATGTACGTCTTTCATGGCATTGCAGCATCCGCACAATAATAGGCTGTATGCTTGTAAGGCTTTCCCATCCTCCGACTTAATAGCTGGCCATGCAAAGATTTTGTCCATGTAAGCGGATGCTATGACATGCTCGTTTCCAAAGTGTTCCTGGAGTAAAGCCTTCGCCGTAGCATATCCAGTGCCATCAGTCATATGTTGACAACTGCTGACTAGTTGTTAGGCTGCCCCCTGGTGTATTGCTCCAAATAGTGCAGGCAATCCACAGCATTGTCAGTCCTCCTTTCTATAGTCTGTTCAAAGGACTGTATAAAGCCATGGTACTGCAGAGGGTCACCTTCAAATGGTTGGATGTCTCTTTTAGGCAGTGAAGCAATGCATTGCTGATGCACCAACATGGAAGTGATGTCGTTTTGTTTTTGCATAATAGACATTATGTTATTCTGTTCACTGCTGTTGTTCCTGGAAACAGGTTGTATGTCTCTATACAAAGACAATGGAGGCCATGTAGTCTTTGGGACCATGCTCTGTCTCGGTGTGAGCGCTGGGTACTCTGTAGCGTTTGAGATCATAGTCTGGGTCTGTGTGAGTGCTGAGGGCTTCTGGAGGTATTTGGCTCCGTCAGATTGCCTTTGCTTTGGCCGTGTGTCTCCAACGTATGCAGGTTGTCCTCTTCCATCCTTGTGTGATACAAATGTCTCTGCATTAATGTTGAGGCCCTTTTCAAAGTATGATTCCATTCCATCCGATTTATGAGAAGCAGCACTCCACACCCCTGACCCAGAGGTTCTCAGGACATTCAGCCTTGCTGCCGATGCAGCTATGTCCGCTTCAAGCTGAAGTTGTTCCTTTTGTTTCTTTATGTGAGCTTCCTGGTCCTGTAGAGCATGCCTTGCTATGTCTGCTTGTTTCTTTATTTGAGCTTCCTGGTCTTCAAGAGCATGGTTTTGTTCAAGCAACTTTTGCGGAGCCATTAAGGCGGCCATGTCGGCCTCTGCTCTGAGACGTGTAGATGCATTCGAGGAAGCCTTTGATCTAATAGATCTTGAACCATAATTATGGCTACTATGGTTGGATATGCTGTCCTCTGGTCGAACATCCTCTTGAGCATAACGAATACTGTGCGACTGAGGCCCTGTCAATTCCACATTTCCCACACTCCCATGTTCTCCATTTTCCTCGTCTGCAACCTCATGCTGCTGCATTTCAGTAGGCCTGTTATGAGCCTCTAATTGAGGTGTGTTTCCTTTGGTTACTGAAAACCAGGCATTAACATCGTTAATGAATCCATCTTTATGTTTATTGACCTTTGAGAACCAGTCATGTTGTTATTCTTGTTCATCGTGTGGAATAAGAGGTATCAAATAGTTATGGAGTTCATTAGCATTGTCAGACACTTGCATCAAAACGTCAAGTTGTGCTTTAACCAGTGCAACATTTTGCTAATTTTTCATGAGCTCTTGGACAGAGGTTATCAGACGTTTTATTTCCTCCACTTTCCCTTTGCGTTTCTTTGGGAGTGATTCAACTTTATTTGCAAGCTTTTGCAGTGAGAGTTATTTTTCTCTTTTCTTTGTCCTGTTTCCCAACATTTGAACCACTCATTTTGAATGCACAAGAAAGTCATCACAAGTTATGAGAATCCAATTCCAATATTCAATGCATTTGCAAAATCCGCCACATATATCAGCCACAGCAAGAGAGCAGTGCAGTGCAGCGCACATTAATTGTTTGTTGTCACACACACATGATAGAAGTTTTGCCCGGCGGGCCACGCACACACATCCACAGCGTGTTCAGCATAATAGCAGTTCTGTTTCGTATTCGCTCTCGCTCGGCATCGCTCTCTGCACTATCTCGCATATGTGCACGCGCACTGAATAAAGACCACAAATGTACCTTTAATCCCAATATTCGTCTGACCACACCCCTATCAGCTTACCCATATAAGCAGGGGTGGGGCCACCCACTCGCCTCCTTCTCGCTTTCACCACAAGGAAGAAGTGCCTCGGTAGATCCCCACACTTGACACCATGATGGAAGAAAGGATTAGGAGCAGCTTTGGGAAACAAGGATACGTTGACATCATATCTTTATTTTCTCTCTCACTATTTTCGAGAAAATACGGCGATATTGTCTTCGTACTGGAGTGTCTGGAAGATGATGATCATTCTAAAAACCCTCCACCGGTTTTCGTATTGGGAGCACGCCGCTGCATGCTTCTCAACTGCAGTTCCTTGCTGTGTTTGTTGGGGTGAAACCTGTCAGGCCACAGCTGAACTGTCGGACGCGCCGCTGTTGTGAGAAGCGGTGGGTTTCAGGTTGGGTGAGTACTGTTGCTGGCGGGCTTCACTTGTCTGTTAGTGCTATGGGGGCTACTTGACAATGTTTATGGAAACCGGCCCCAGGCTAGGGTCCTTTGTTCAGCCACCTAGGCGACAGAAGACCTTGGTCTGAAGACCATTGTAGTTTTAACTAGTGGGCCGCGACCATTAACACTGGTGATCCCTGTGTGTTCTGGACGAGTGGTTATCTCTCTGTCCCGTGTTAAGCCCCTTCTTTCATATCCAAATGAGAGTATTCCTTCACGAGGAGATATGTGCATGGATGTGCGATAGCGGCGGATCCATGTTCAAGTCAGCTACACAGGCCAGTTTGGTATTGTGCTGATTCCGTCGGGTGTTGGTAAAATCACCGTTGTAAAGCAGTGTTGACATCTTGTTTCTCTTTTCTCTTAAAAAGTGAGGAGAGGTTCAGAACGGCGGCCTGTCTGGGTGAGTGTTATGTCATTGTATACATGTTCAGGTAGCTGCTTAGCTTACGGTTAGCCAGTCGGCTGTTAGCTGCTGCGTTATCCTGCTGGGATCGCTGCATGGCCTACTTAGGTTGGGCCTACTGTTAGCCAGTCAGCTGTTAGCTGCGGCGCTAGCATGTCGTGATCACTAGGTAACGTTAGCTTGCTGCTATAGGCCAAGGCCTGGCGCGGGGTAGCTTTAGCTCCTCGCGCGCCGCCGCGAGCTCGCTTCTGGTCGTGTGCGCCGTTAGCTCGGCGTCTCGCGAGCAGGGGCAGTAGCGCCCGAACGGTTGGAGCGGCCGTTAGCTTAATGCTACTCTGTTGAACGTGCTTTGATTATAACATGTTTTACACTCTTGACTACGACGTCATCCTTGACAGGGGATGTTCGTCGACCCTGCCCTGAGCCTGGACGGGGATTGCGTCAACAAAGAGGACTGTAGCGACTGGTTGGAGCGACGACGCTGCCCAGTTCGAGCAACACAGGATCGGCTGTGTTGTCTACGGGGTCTTGAGTCTGCACTTCGCTGATCTACGTTCCGGGTAGGACAAGGTTTGACCAGACCTTATAACACGTCTTCTGGTTTTACTTTTCTAAATGTTTTGTGAATAACGATGTTTTCCCAAAACGTGTGTTGCTGCAATGCATTTAGGATACGACGCGAGTTATGTGTGAACTGTTTTTGTCACTGGCAGTTAGCTTCTCCGTGCAAATCGGGTTGTTGTTACAGATGTGAAAATGATCTGGTTGTTGTGTGAGAAACATCATGGTGTTTATATGTACCGTGTACTCACAACTAAGGTAACTAACCTATGAAGCTATGCTTAGTGACAAGTGAGTAAAAGAATGTTCTTTTCTCAGCCTGTGATGACAATGAACAGTGTGTTCGCATATTAACAGGTTTTCCTGTTTTAACTGGCCGTATTAAGGGTAAAATAGGAGGATTGTGTTTCCCCCCGGTTCCCTGGGGACTTTTTCATCCTCCTATCAGACATGTTGTGCACTAAATTGTGTCTTTTGTGTGGTAGGGATGCGATGTAAAACCTTAGCTTGATTGCTGAGGTTGTGCTAAAACTGCTGGAGAAACTTTATTTTCCTAAAAGAAAGGATTGTTTGGTCGCTGTCGTGTGTGCTTAGCAAGGCCTGTGGCCGATACTAATCGAGAATTATGTATTCTCTCATTATGAAAAACGGCGTTCCTCTGTAGAGTGTTTTTGCCATTTTTTGTAGGTGATGGTGGGTTGTGTGTGTCATGTGACCTACAACTGGGTTGGACTGGCCACAGAAGCACATGTGTATGTTGGACCGGGGCTCTTTGAGCCCTCTCTATTCTGTGTTTTTTCCTTAGTAAAAATCAGATAGCAGGTTAGCTCATGCGCTGTGTGGAGCTGTCAAACGCTTCATAGAGCTGACTATGACTGTGTCATATTCTCTTTTTGTCATTACATCGTATCATGGGTGTGGGGTCGTAAAGGGGTGAACTGGTAACCTTTCCTCTCCTCCTTGTTTCTGTCGGTCAGGGGTACACCCCCTGTCCTTCAAGGTTCCCGTCACGTGGCGGTTCGGCACGTTACGGGGGGGGGGGGGGGGGTTTCCTGGTCCCACGGCCTGGTATATTGGGCGTGTGCACCGCAGGAATTCCCCCGCCATAGAGTACGTCACCGTGTGCGTCTCTGTTGGTAGGACTTCCGTGTGCTGTTCAGGTCCATGTGATGGATCTGTTTCAGGGGGGTGGTCAGGGCTCCTCCTCACCAAGCGCCTATTCGGGCCTTCTGTGAGTTCGGACTCCTTCTTCCATGTGAGGGAGCCTCCATCAGAGTACAGAGCCTTCCTCCTCAGATTGTCAAAGTGAGTGGACCCTCTAGAAGGTGTCCTATTCTATTGTATATGTATTCGATTCAATTCGATTATTGAGTGTGTATGGGTTCAGTGCCTCTTCCCCGGAGAGCCCTAAAACAAATTTTTTACATGGCTCAAGGTGCAATATATTCTTTTCAATCTGTACAGCTCGCGTGGGAAGTCTCTCTGGGGATCCCTGTCTCCTTCCTATGGGAGGGTGGTGGGATGTAAAAATGTGAACAATTTCTACCCCCGGCTGTGTAGACTGGGATACATACTGTTGATGCTTCCTTCTTTTCTATTCAAAAAGTGTTGGAGTTAGGAAGTGTCACACCCCTCTTGTCGTTCCCCTGGGCGCCTTGGGGATTCAATGACAGGTCTAAATAGCCTGTTCATTGATGGGGGGGTGTCCCGACGCACGTATAGTGCTAGCTCGCTGTAAACAGGCAACTGACTGGCACGCCTTGGTTGCTTGTGGTTAAAACTGCGTTTTTATAAAGCAACTGAGATGGGGGTTTTTCCTCTTCCGACGACCAAATCCCACGACCTGGGTTGGTTTTCGACGGATTCTCGTTCATGTCTGGGGGATGATGACGGAATGGATCTGAACATATGTAGAGGGGTCTCACGCCCTTGGGGTGGGCCACCGGGCGCGGTTCGCCCGAACGTCTGGGTGGCGCCTTCTTTTCATGTTAAGATCGACACGCATATCTGCCCTTTCTCCTGGAGTAGGCATGTCGGCGTGGTTAGGGCACGGGACTGGTTCTGGTCACGCTGGTCCGGATCAGTTGAACCGGTTGTTTGCCGGGGATGCAGATCTGCTGTTCTGGTACCCTGAGGGACTTGGGCTTTTTTCAGGGGGGAAAATGCCAGGTCGGTCCGGGTGTCACAGGGTTAAGCGCTGTGGAGACCCTGGTTGGGTACGTTTTTACTCAGCACTGTCGTAATGGCTTACGGCCATGCCATTCTGTACACGCTCGATCTCGTCGGATCTCGGCCGCTACACAGGTTGGTCCTGGTTAGTACTTGGTTGGGAGACCGCCTGGGAATACCAAGTACGGTGTGCTTAGGGGCTGGTTCTCCATTCTTTTTCGCTCCTCTCTCACGCATGGTGAAGAGGGGCCTGTGGGGGTGGTTTTTGACCTCCTCTGGTGACCCTGTGCTTCCCGTACCGCCAGGCCCGGTCCGAAGTAATGTTTCGTCGACCCGTAGGCCTGGGTTAACCCTTTTTTGGAAACTGAAACACTTGTACTGCGGTATAGCCGGTGTATACCCGCAGGTGTGTTTTGGAGTTTTTTTCTTGAGGGGTTATAGGAACAACCACCGCATTGGGTAACACCAAGGTGGTTGATTCCCTGGTGTGTTGGAGCAGTGTCAACTCCCGGGTTCACCGTTGAGGGTGCCCCTGCACGTTCATGACGTCTGCCAATCGTGTCAGCCTTCTCTGCCTCGACCCCTCTGGGTGGGGGTTTTTAAATGGAGGCTTGGTCATGCAACACCGCCAGCTTACGCTCCCTCCGCCGGGGCGGCTGTGTTCAGCTGTCCCCTCTGGCGCCTGTCTCGTCCGCAGTCTCCAGGCTAGGGTTAATAGCCTGTTGCCTGGTTTTTCCCCGGTGCGCTGCCTGCTTCCGTTGGTTAACCTTTTTTGTGTGCTTACGGCCATGCTGACTGCCTGTTGCAGGGTCAGTGTGCTAGGCGGTGTACTATTGGGGGGACGGGGCCCGCTCGGCTGAGGGGCCTTTGTCCGAATACGCTGGCGATGTGGGGGGCGGGGCACTACGTGCCCACCTGGTGGGGTCTTGATGCTGGCATCATGGACTTCTCCGGGCCCCCATTCCAGGGAGTCCAGTCCTTTTGGTGGGTCTGGGTCTTCCTTCGCGCTCCGCTGCTACGGCCTTGCCACGGGGTTGGGTTTGCCCTTGACCCCGTGATTCTGGGGGCAGTAACGAGGTTGTTCCTCCGTTCGTTCCCGGGTGGCATGCGGGTTGTGCGTGTGTGTAGTCGTGGGGTCAAGCCACGGTCTGCTCACCCTGTGCGTTGAGTTGCTTGAGTGCCTCTTCGCACGGTCGGGTCCGTCGCCCTCCCGTGAAGCCCCTAATAGGCGGGGTGCCCTCCATTAGGGTGGGTCGGGGGGGCTCAGCCCTCCCTGTTCTGATGGTTGTGGGGGGCTGTCAGCGGGGTGTATTTGTCGGCCGTTGGCTCTCGCTCGGCCTCCCTTGTGCAGAGAGCGATGCCGAGCGAGAGCGAATACGAAACAGAACGTTAGGTTATGACTATAACCAAGTTCTGTTAGTATAGCCGCTGCAGCCTTTGACCTCGCCTTGTGGCGAAAGCTTGGGAAGGAGGCGAGTGGGTGGCCCCATCCCTGCTTATATGGGTAAGCTGATAGGGGTGTGGTCAGACGAATATTGGGATTAAAGGTACATTTGTGGTCTTTATTCAGTGCGCGTGCACATATGCGAGATAGTGCAGAGCGCGATGCCGAGCGTCGCTATACTAACAGAACTTGGTTATAGTCATAACCTAACGTTTTCCACTCAGCGGTAGAACCAGCTCAAAATAGTTCCAAACGAACCAACATGGGTCCACACTGCGCAACGGGTCGGGTTACATTACCGCAAATCCGTTGACGTATGCTGGCTCGGTCCGGTCCTTTGTGCGTGCGTGCGATCATTCCATTGTTTACATGCGCGCGTTGCTCCTTTGCTCCTCGTCCAATAATGTCTGACTTATCGGGACCTTTCGTGGATCCAATCCTTCGTTCAGTGTCGCTTTTGCTGACAAATGTATGGCGACTGTCCAAACATACTGCAGTCACCGAGAGACTAACACGGGGAAATAATGATACCTGCCAGACGCGCCGCTCGCCACATAATCACAGATCCAGGATACTGTGTTTGGTTAGTTTATTGGAGTTAAAAATAGTTCAAATAGACAAATAGAGTGAGTCACGGTTTGATTTATCGTAGTGTATCGTGCGTGCGGTCAGCAAAGTGTGACTTCCCCGTTCACTCCCTCATCCTTACTGTTCCAGAAACCCGCCGGTGAACAGCTGACTTTACTACTACTACGACACCACGTGACCCATTTGTGAATGACGTGACCCTAACAACCCGAGTTGTGTATACCTGTCACCTGTGGTGCAGTCGTAATATGGGAACTGGTTACACGCCATGTTCCCTCAGTTGCGCACAGAACAGATGATTATTATGCATAACAATGGAGATCAAGCAGCCCCCCACCTTCTCGTAGGTTCCTATTATTATGCAAAGTCTAGGTGACAAGTGCCGGCCGCCGGCCGGGTAGCTTTCTACAACGGCCGGGTACTTATCATTGCGCGCACTTCTGCCCTGAGTGACTACTAATAACACGCCGTGTAACCGCGTGTGTGCACGACTGCACCCCTGCCTGTCACCAACAATAACAGACCTAAGTTTGGGGGAACTAATGGGATAACTGGGATTGCAACAAAAGTGCAACTAGGGCTAAAAACCCAATGAAATAAAATAATAATAATAATAATAATAAATAATTATGCTTCTTAGCAGACTTCTTAGCTTAACATAACATACCTAAGTTTGGGGGAACTAATGGGATAACTGGGGTTGCAACAAAAGTGCAACTAGGGCTAAAAACACAATTAAATTAAATAATAATAATAATAATAATAATAATAATAATAATAATAATAATAATAATAATAATAATAATAATAATAATAATAATAATAATAATAATAATAATAATAATAATAATAATAATAATAATAATAATAATAATAATAATAATAATAATAATAATAATAATAATAATAATAATAATAATAATAATAATAATAAATAATTATGCTTCTTAGCAGACTTCTTAGCTTAACATCACAGGGAACTAATGGGATAACTGGGGATGTTGTTTGCTCCTGACAAGAGTCTTAAAGTCTGGGGTGATGGTAGACAAAGCAACTCTGAGGTCATGCTCAATGTCCAATCTGTTCCTCTGATTTGTCTTCAGCTGGACCAGAGCTGAGGAGGCCACTTTCACAAAGATAGGTAGTGCAACCCACTCAAGATGGCCCCGCAACCCACTTTTGGGTCGCGACCCACCAGTTGAGAAACACTGCATATAGACCATACCATGTTTGAGCCAATCAGCAATACCAACCGAGTCATGTGACTAAGTTGCCTCGGACCTGCGCGAACCGCTGCGCTAAAATAATATGACGGGGCTCTATGGAGAAACCATGGCACTCCCCTGACTAAAAGTTGTTTCAAACGAAAACGGCTGGACGTCATTTTGCCAAATCAGCATGGCTGTGAGTGTGAGTCTGTCACCTTTTACATATATCTAGCTTTGGCATGGATTGATTTTTTAGATCGCTAGCATGGCTAACAAATGCAAATATATTGTAGTCTGCTTGATTGATTGAACAATTTTATTAACAGATTGCAGAATGGGTACAATACAGTACAGCTCAAACAGCTGCCCTGTTGTTCTGACCAGGATTGTTCCTTTCTACGCGTGCACACTGAGTCTGACGTGTACAGCGAACAGGTCTATAGACAAAGCAAGATACTTTGCCAGCAATCATATAACTTGAGTTATGTTAATAACTATTGTTTTCTCTTGATGCAATGTAGCCAAATATTGGATAGAGAATGACAGATGAGACAGACTGCAGATATTTCCAGGGATGATGCTTAATTAAATAGAGGCTGACATGTATAGCCCATTTTCTTGTCTGAATGTTATGCAGATCTCAGTACAATGTGTTTTCTTTATCCTTTCCTTTCTCTCTTCCAAGCTTTGGTTTTCTCTGCCTTCTTGAGGGGTAACACAGCATAACCATTTTGACCCTGTATAATTCCCTCAGTAATCAGCCTGATCTCTCTCTCTCTCTCTCTCTCTCTCTCTCTCTCTCTCGGTGGCAAAGCTTTAATCAAACATCTCTCAGCCTCCGCCAGCCAGAAATGTGTTATTCCGACAAGAAACACAAAAAAGCGTGCAATTACTCCCAGAGGCCCTGTCCCTTCTTCCCCTCTTCTCCCCCTACAGCTGCAGGAGAAAGACGGCATCATTCCAATCACGTCCTCCTCCTTTTATTTCCTCCTTCCCTTCTTCCTCTGTGTGCCGAACTAATGAGAGCGCCCGACTCCGCAGTGACGACAGTGAATGCCAGAAGAAGGGTTACGCCAGTGCTCCTTGATGTTAACGGTACAGAAACACTCAAGGGAACAGTAAGCCGCACCCCCCCCCCCCCCCCCCCGCTTGAAAAATCACAAGATGATTATAATGAATAATGTGGTGTTACACAACTATAATTGCATCTGTCATTTGTAAAAAGGTCAACTTTGAAGTTTATAACCTAGCCCTAGATGTACCATGTAAAGCTAATTTTTATGCGACACTTTGGCTAATTAAATGTCAGTCAGAGATGGAACAAAAGTCACTAATTCTAACAGGTGTGCCTCTGAAAGGGAAAAAAATAGACAAAAGAAGTGTGTGTGGGTGTGTGGTTCTGGAACCCTGGTTTAGTGTGATCTCATTTGCAACTTGAAAGATAGACTAATTAATTAGACACCATCATTTCCACACTGACCATTGTAAAAATGTATAGGGCTGATCTCAGGTCAGGACCAAACGTTTTATTATACACCTTATGTGATATCCAGGGCTACTAATGAACATAATTTATAAAGACTATCTAGCGGCAGCGCGGGCAACCAACTTGTGGCTGCTGTTCCAACGCACTTGTGTTGGGCTGCGGTAGCAGTGGAGCGCTATGAAATGCGCTGAACTAGAAAGCGTAACGTTATTATGTTTCGCGTTTTTAACAACCAACTACCAGATTCACTCGTGTATAAACAAAGCCCATACAGTTATGAAACTGAACTAGAAAGCGTAACGTTATTATGTTTCGCGTTCCATTGATTAACGCCATTACCTGCTGTGCTGTAGGAAGCAGAGGTACAGTAAGTTACAGTAGGTGTAGGTTACATGTTTAATCAAAGCCCATACAATTTTTTAGATGAATGATTGTGGATATAATATAGAAAACACATCATTATGATATTGTCAGAGGGAGAGGCATGACTTCGCGACAGCCATATTAGACACTCACTGTACATCAGTGTGGAACTGTAACGTTATATGTTATTTCGCCCGTGGAGGCTGCTGAGCCTGAAGCGCCAGCGGGGCGACGCGGTGGTTTATCCCCGGCTTTCGTGCGCCGCCGCCGGCTTGATACAGCTTCAGCAGCAGCAGCGGCGGTGCTCTGTTGTAGGAAGCCCTTCAATGACAGCGGCGCGCTCTCATATTTTGCGAATGCATAAACTATATCTTAAATTATGGCTATGTGTCTAATATGGCTGTCGTTTATCAATGACTTCGCGACAGCCATATTAGACACATCGCCATAATTTAAGATATAGTTTATGCATTCGCAAATATGAGAGCTCTGTCATTGAAGTGGGTGGTGGCAGCATTACTAACAGTAGCGATTTTTATTGTTTTGTCATGACCAAACATAATCCCAACATAGATAGGAGGTGTACTGTATGTCAAATGTCGGTCATGTGGTGGAAGAGTTTAGTACAGTCACACAACAGAACACCGCTGTAGTACAGTCACACAACAGAACACCGCTGGTTCGACCAGCGCTTCTGCCGCGCCGCAAGGGCGTGTGCTAGTGGATTGATTGATTGGCCGTGTGGCCAATCAGAGAAACGCTGAACGAAAAGCTGAACACAAGTTGGTTGCCTTTAATATTCACGCGGCCTGGTCTGATATTATTGTAATGAGTCAGGGTCCAAACGCAAGAAAATACATTTTGGTCCCTGGGGTGAAAAGAATGGATGAGCTCCTTCCCTGCTTCAATACATGATATATCAGAATCAGATCATAATCATAACCATATAGACAAGTAGAGATGCTCATCTCCTCCTCCTCCTCCAATGTACAGTTTCTACGTCAAATGTATATACTCTCTTTTCTGGACTCTTTTTGTATCACAAACAGTACTGTATTTGCAAATCTGGTATGTCATAAATGTATAGGTGTAGCAGTACTGTCTATCTGTATGTCGTGTGTGTCATATATGTTATGATGAATTGAAAATGGGGGACCCTGATGTAAACAAGACTGCATCCCCTTAACAATTGTATGTATTGAGCTGTACTGTACCCATTCTGCAATCTCTTAATAAAGTTTTCAATCAATCAATCAATCTAAAATAAAACGACACTAATAATACCACAATATCGTGTTTTTGTGTGCATGTAGACTAAGAAGTGGTAATTTCTTAGAAAATTGATAAATGTTGCATTTTTTTTTAACTTGAGAATAATTCTCAACTATGAACACACCCACAACAGCCTCTCGCAGCGGTAGTTTTGGTTTGGAGGATTGTCGAGATGCTTCCAGCTGCAGCCGTTCAGACCAGCGCTTACAAGCCCCGCACATACAAGCCCCGCACATAGCAACCCCTCGCTTCCATTGGCTGATTTTGGTGACGTGATTTGGGTCCCACCCAATGGCTGAGGTTCTGCAGACGCCTCTCTGATTGGTTGGGCTCCATTTCTGCAGCCCCCTCTTTGATTGGTTGAGCGAAGCCCCTCTCTGATTGGTTTAGCTCGCCATGCGGCAAAATGCGGATGTAATGTTATCATCTCAAGAAGATACAAATAAATATACTACCAGATTCGCGTTTATAACGTTATTTCGCGTGACTTCGCGGTTTATTCATAACGTTATGCACATTTCACAACACAGCCAGCTGTCAGAAACTGTACATTGTAACGTTATATGTTTATTCACGTAACGTTATTTCACGTGACACGTTCAACTTGTTTACACTCCCCACTTACTGAAACTGTACCATGACGCACTCCCCACTTAACCCAGTTAATGCCTTAACTAGACAGTTAACAATATAACATTTAGATTAATTAACCCAGTTAATGCCTTAACTAGACAGTTAACAATATAACATTTAGATTAACACAGTTAATGCCTAACTAGACAGTTAACAATATAACATTTAGATAGAGAGGCTGGTGGTCAAGTCAAGAGTTTTATTTGTCACAAGTTGTTTATTTGCATACACGTTTATGGGACAGTTTTCTACACCTGACTGAACGGTCTGGGGACAAATGATTAAGGTGGGGTTACAATGATATCAAGGATGAATATGAAAAAGGGGATCTGATCTGATGGTACTTGTACTTTATAATGTGTTATATATGTATGTACATGGATTTTATGTCCGGATGGTATATCTATGGAATGGTCACTGTCTCTATCACACTCTCATATGCGCATGTTTAGCCGCATACAAGTATCTAGGATACACATATTCGTATGTGTACATAATAGGTTTACACACACTCATATGCACAAGGCTAAGTTATACATGTCAGGGGCACACATACATGCACATACTCACTTATAGGAAATAGGCATACACACACCTACATATACACATAGTTGAGGTATAGGCTCTCACTGACACATATGGGGGATATACATGTACATAGGAGACACACACATACGTAGCTGAGACGCACATATATATGCACACCTGAGATATACACTCACATAGGGGGCGGAGGCACACATGGATACGAGACACACACAAGAGATAGGAGTACAGTCGCATACCTGGAAGATGCACACACACACACATGTGAGGCATGTACACATGCTTACGTGATACACGTACCCACATACATATGTTGGAGACACACATGCATGCATGCTATCATGCACACCTACATGTGTCTGGGACGCTTTCTCTCACATGCAATATGGAGAAGGGTGGCATCCCGATAGAGGATGCAGCACATACCTGCTCGCAGGTAGATCGGTCTACATGCAAAGTATATATATCAGGGATGTATACGCACAATGTATAGTATAGTATTTTTCTTTTTTTCATAAGTCTTTTTTATTTTCCATGTCAGTTGTTAATGTATTTGTATGAGTCCTTTACATGTTTTGTATGTTCTTACAAAAAAGAAAAAGGCAAATCTTGGAAGTTGCATATGGTGATGTGGAAAGAGATGTTTTGAATATTGGAGAGATTTGTGCAAAAAATATCAAAAAAAAAAAAAAAATGAAATGCGGGTGGTCGTGCCCGCAAAGATGTGCATAATACAATAGTAATAACATATAATAGAATCCAATAGAATGACATTGTGCAATAAAACAAGTAAACAGAGTAGGGCATATCGGTATATGTACATAAGTTATTTACAGAGCATGGTAGGACATGCTAGGTCCTGTGGTAGTGCAATATTAGCTACGGATGAGGCACTGGGTCTTTATGTACATGCTATATTGGTGGTCAATGTCACTTCGGATTGCTACGACACATCTCTACTGCTTGTGACAGGCTGTGGTGCGTTCCAGACTTTACTCCTGTTGGGAAACTATAGCGATGGTCTGTGCTCACCACACTTTTCTCCGGCCTCCCCGCAGCGAGCCGTCGTCGACCCCCGAGCTTCATTTTACGACGGGCAACAGAGGTGGGTTGAGCCGCTATACTTGGCCCAGCACGGTTAGCGACTCGCCTGAGTGCGTGTGCACGTTTTGATGCATGGCTGATACCAGAGCGGCCGAAGGTGTGTAGCGCTGACAGCAGCTTGGAGGGATTCCCCTTCAGCTGATTGAAGGTCTTTATCATGGCTTTATCATCACCACCCTCTGTAGAGCCTCTTGCTCTGCCTTTGTGCAGCTGGATAACCACACAGACTTCACACAGACTGTCTGTACAATACTGCTGTAGGCCTATAATACTTATGTAAATAAGTAAGGCAATTGAAATATATCTGCAGTACAGCTCAATACACACAATTGTTAAGGGGATGCAGACCAGAGAAAGACTTCCGTCTTGTTTACATCAGGGTCCCCCATTTTCAATTCATCATAAATGTACAGTTCCCTCCCCCTTGTATATATTTACTGTATGTCACAAATGTAACAGTACTGCATGGTCTGCATCCCCTTAACAATTGTGTGTATTGAGCTGTACTGCATTCTGCAATCTGTTAATAAAGTTTTCAATCAATCAATCAATAAATCAATCAATCAATCAATCGTTCACTGTACCCATTCTGCAATCTGTTAATAAAGTTTTCAATCAATCAATCAATCAATCAATCGGTCAGGTCACGTGTACCCATTCTACAATCTGTTAATAAAGTTTTCAATCAATCAATCAGGGCCTGTGGTCACGTGTACCCATTCGGCAATCTGTTAATAAAGTTTTCAATCAATCAATCAATCTGTTAATAAAGTTTTCAATCAATCAATCAATGAATCAATGAATCAATGAATCAATCAATCAATCCCGCAGTGCAACGTGACCCAAATCTAACGGCAATCTGTTAATAAAGTTTTCAATCAATCAATCAATCAATCCCGCAGTGCAACGTGACCCAAAATCACGTGACCAAAATCAGCCAATGGAAGCGAGGGGTTGCTATGTGCGGGCTTGTATGTGCGGGGCTTGTAAGCGCTGGTCTGAACGGCTGCAGCTGGGTACTATTGGGATTGTCAGCACCAGAAGATGGGAGACGATTTGGGAGAAGAGTGGTGGAATCAAGGCAAGAATTCAGGTATTTACGTTCAACTGAAAAGACCTTGCGCTGCTACATCTCTGGGGCTTGGGTTTGAGTGTGGGGAACAACACTGCGGAGTGGGTCTGCAACACATTCTTGTTTGTTATTATTAGCGTTAGCTAGCTAGCCTTTTGCTAGCTGGTTCTGGGCGTGTTTACCTGATACTTAGTTTTAACCCATGCTGCTAACGGGTGTCAACGGCAAGTTGATGGGCAGCGTTTGCTGTAGTTTACCCCGCCGGTCTTGCTTAATAGTTTGTATTTCGTGTGCATTTCACGTGTGTACTCTTGAACGCATGGTCTCCTCAGACCGTAGTGGACACATGTCAACACGTGGGTTTCCTCTATCCCGAACTGCATTGTGGTACTTGAAGTTTATGAGGCCATTGCCGTAATCTACAGCGCGGACTCCTCCTGAGATGTGTTCGGTTTCTGTGTTTAAACAATGTTGCATCGCACAGCACCTGTCTGCATCCACGGTGTCATTGATTGAAAACGTTATTAACAGATTGCAGAATGGGTACAATACAGTACGGCTCAATACAAACAAACTTAACTATTCTCGTCGGTGATGACAATCGCTACAGAACATTGCCTGCTGCTATAGACCACTGCACTTCCGCGTTACATGGAGCTCGGGGGGGGCTTGGGGATAAAATGAATGAATGTTGATTATCGACATTCATTCATTTGACCCCCCCGCGCTCCCTTCGCCCTCCCCCGCTCTCTCCTATGAGCTCAAAATACCGGAAGTGTTGCGTTGGTCTATGTGCTGCTGCCTGGTCAGTGGGTTCAAGCAATAGGGGGTATCTGCAGAGCCGCAGAGCCAGGCTGGACGGGTATAAGTGGTCTGGACAAGTATAAGTGGTCTGGACAAGTAGTTGCGAATGGGGGGGGGGGGGCGGGGTTCGTCTCGTTTACATAGGTACATTATACATAGACAGTAATGTTACATCTAGACATGTAATAATAGAGTAAACTTGTACCCATACAGTGTTACATCTAGACATACCAGATCTAGTAATAATAGAGTAAACTTAACTTTCGTCTCAGTAACAATGTTCATAAAGTGTTGAGTGCTACAGTGTAGGTTAGTTTATTAGGACAATTCCACCATTGTGGGGCAAGGACTAAGAATAGGAGACTTCTCTTTGATGACCCGACTTCTCTTTGATGACCCTCCCGGAGCTTGGATAGGAGTAGGAATAAACTGTACATATACAGCACTGTTTGAACCTGGCACACAACATACTTCACATGTCATTTTTCTTTTTGTGGAGACGAAGATGATGAGTACCGGTCTTCTCCTCAGACATAAAATCAGTTTTTCAATACAAGTACGACTCAAGACACAGAACATTAGTATGCAAAATAAAAAATGAACACAGATTTTGAGTGTGAATGAGAACTTTATTGCAACAAGATTGCAGAATGGGTACAATACAGTACGGCTCAATACACACAATTGTTAAGGGGATGCAGACCAGAGAAAGAAGTTTTGTCTTGTCTTCTCGTACTGAAAACGTGACTGTTAGCACAGAGACGGCTGCAGTTACACACAGGGCCATTTTCGTTTCGTTTTCAGGGTCAGTTTCGCTTTTCAGAACGAAACGTAATGGCAGGCAAGTTGCCCAGTCCACACGAGCGCTGGATTTAATATAACCATGATTGTATGTGCGCAGTTGCACTGTTCGGCCACACACAACCGGGGATTTGCTACACTGCAACCCCGGTCTTTGAAAACCGGAGTCCAGGGTGAAGTTTTGCGGTTTTGTGTGGGCATAGCAACCAAGGTTCCCAGTGTACAGCAGAGCTGTCGCAATTATTTCCCATGTTCACGGCAGACTGTAAAAAAACAATAGCAAGTTAGCAACCGAGCGCGGGGTAGAGAGATTAGTGTCTCGTTTACATCAGGGTCATATCAAGACGTCTCAAAACTACACGTGACATGGTGTAAATGGTCAGTAGAGGGCAGTGCTGTAACGTTACTATTTCGGAATGAATAATGGTTGATTGATTGAAAACTTTATTAACAGATTGCAGAATGGGTACAGTACAGTACAGCTCAATACATACAATTGGTAACACTTTGAGCGCCACGCCGGGTTTTCCTTTTTACTGGCTGAATGCCACCATCGGCGCCAATGTTAACGTTAATATCGCCTAATCTATGTTTTAAATTATGGCTATGTGTCTAATCTGCCCATCGCATTATCAAAGACTATTTTCCAGTCAGTGCTGTCAAGGCAGATTGTTTTTTTATCGCGGCATTTCCGTTTCAGAGCATTTAGAAAAGCACCCGTTTTCAGATAAAAAACAACCCATTCTGGAGCATTCTATGAAAATCGCCTTTTACTGGAATACTCCACAACGTTGATATTCGTCGGCCTTTTTATGAATCGTTTTCAAATAAACGCTAGATGATCAATATTATACGTGCACGCAAGCACATTCGAGCCGCGCACGGATAATCGCCCCGTTGATTTCCTCATGGACTTTTACAGTGAAACCGAAAGAAGACATTTCACAAAACAGCTTATAACTTCATCAAACTTACTCTGATTATCCTAACACTGATAACATAGAGTCCTTACCTGACATCAGATGGTATCCAACTGGTATATTCCAATTCCTGATCACCATTCGAAAAAATCGATACGTGTATGGATCCAACGCGATACAGTAGAACTCCATGATCAGCGGGGATCTGAGGTTCCAGAATGAACTGTGGTAACCCCGGCTGGATCAGTGGACTGGAAAATGTGGAGTACCGGATTTTTTTCCCCATTCATTTTCATTTGAGTCCATTCCAAAATCACTTATGTCATCTGGGAGACGACAGGGGGCGCTTTTTTCCACAATGATCGCCGGCGCCGCTCGGCTATACTCGGGTAGGCTCGGGTGATGCAATATGATTTCAGATCGCTAAAAAAAAAATAATAATAATTCCGAGAAATCTCGTGAGTGGCTTTCAACCACCTATAAAAAAAACACGAGATATCTCGTGAGTGGCACGGAAAGAGTTAAGGGGATGCAGACCAGAGAAAGACTTTTGTCTTGTTTACATCAGGGTCCCCCATTTTCAATTCATCGTAACATGTATATGACATACAGATAGACAGTACTGCTACATCTATACTTATGACATACCAGATTTGCAAATACAGTACTGTTTGTGATACTAAAAGAGTCCAGAAAAGAAGTATATACATTTGACGTAGAAACTGTACATTGGAGGAGGTTGGGTTGGGGGGGGGGGGGGGGGTACTGTACATTGGAGGAGGTTGGGTAGGAGTGGGGGGGGGGGGGGGTTGGGTAGGAGGGGTGGGTGGGGGACACTGTACAACTGTACAAGCAACACTGTACATTGGAATATTGACAAGACCATATTTGGTCATTTTTACTGTACATTGGAGGGGGTTGTGTTAGGACATTTACAGGGGCCAGTTTCGAATTGCAGTCTCCCGTAGGTGTTTTTTGAGAGTGTTTTTGAAAGTGGGTAGTGATTCACATTCCTTTACAGCTTTGGGTAGGGCGTTCCACATTGATGTGGCATAATTGCGAAACGTGTTTAGTCCCTTGTTTGAGCCGAATCTGGGTTTAACATGATTTGTGGAGCTCCCTCTGGTGTTGTGATCGTGGTATTCACTGACCTTTGGGAAGTATTTTGACATGTACATGGGTACCTTGGTCGTGTAGTGTATCTTGTAGACCAGGCCCATTGCAAGTTGCTGTACTCTGTCGTCTACTCTAAGCCATCCTAGGTTGTCAAAGTGGGCAGGGGTGAGGTGGGTTCTAGGAGTGAGGTCAAGCAGTAGTCTGACCAGTTTGTTTTGAGATGTTTGTAATTTTGTTTTTAGCACCTTTGAGGTGCTTTGGTACCATGAGGTGCAAGCATAGTCGTAGTACCCTTGAATGAGTGCTCCTGCCAGAGTCTTCAGGGTATTCTTGTTTACCAGTGAGGAGATCCGGTACAAGAATCGAGTTCGTTGGTTGACTTTTTTTATTACATTGGATGCCATTTTGTCACAGGAAAGATTTGCCTCTAGGATTGAACCCAGGTAGGTAATATCTTCTTTCCTTGTGACAATATTGTCACCCACTGTAACTGAGAAGCCGTCGGTCTTGCTGAGTTTGTTATTTGAACCGAAGAGAATGGACTCTGTTTTGCCCATGTGTAATGATAGTTTGTTATCAGCGAGCCATATGCAGATTTAGCCTAGTTCCTGTCATACAGCAGCAGACTATAAAAAGGACATCCCATGTTAATTTTCCAGCGTATTTATTTAGTTGACAAAGTTGACAATTGTAACTGAGGGGTACAATTCCCTGACTGTATTGATAAGTATGGTATCATTAAACCACTACCGCTTTATGTACTTTAATTACTGGCCATACAGTACATGATATATAAATATGATGAACACTTCCCACAATGAATCGGTTCCACACAAAGTGGTAATTAAGTATTTATTGCAGCAAAAGGTACATAATATACTTCTCTATTTTACTTTGGATGCGCTTATAAGGCAAAGGAATGTGCGTAGGCAAATCAATAATGAATGTCCATTCTCTGGTTACGCAGGAGGTAATTATACAACCTGAATCTTAGGGAATTATATCTATGGTACACTAGTAATATATAGCGGGAGATACTGGAAGGGTCCCCCCGGTTGTAAGCCAGCAGGGGTAGAGGATCTGTCGGTAGTAGAGAGTCTGGTCAACGATGACTAAGGAGACTCCAAGTACAGGAGACGGTGCAATAGTCTCTTGATCCACAGACGAATACAGCTGTTCTCCGTAGACTGTAGCTCCACAGTGAAGAAAGCTAGCCGGCCTCAGGCTCTCTGAGGCGCAGACTCGACGTGGCTCCTCACAGGGTAAATCCCACACGTGTAGGCGTCGGCGATTCTCCGCTCCATAAATCACAGGACCAAAACAAATATAATCCAGCCGCAAAGGGCTATGTAGTCGTCGGGTAGATTAATCCAGTGTACATGTCCACACGGTTCTCGTCTAGGTCTCCTCGGGTGAAAGCGCCATGAAAGCAGCCCAGCCTGGATAAGCACTCTAGCTGGTACGAGGAAGCGTTGGTGATGCTGGTCACTGTAGAACTTTAGCCGCACGATACACTATACACAAATAGACTATTACTGACTTAATAGAAATATGTCGCACTCGACGGTATAGCGCCAAACTCTGACAATTCAGTTATTAATTCGCACGCGGTCTCAATGCTCTATTTGGGGCCAAACAGGCCATACTTCACCGCACGGAGTATCGTGGGTGAGGCTTCAACTTATTGGGTAACTCTACTTCTGTATTCACCTGTGCCATATTTATATGCACGGCGAACAATCTAGTGCCAACCTCATTTCTGTCTCGTATTCCTGGGCAAGGCCGGGCATGTACAGACATGTCTTGACGGTGGCTTTGAACCTGACTCTGGAGGCATGGCCCTGGCGCCTGTGGACCGCTGTCCAATAGGAGAACTAAATATTATGGTCTGTACTAGGCTAAAGGGACATTCCGTGTATATGTACAAGGAATATACAAGGGATATCAAACGATATACAAATACTATGCGATATATATCAATCAATAAATATATATATTCGGTTTAATCTGATCCTATGTAACAGCCGCCTCCTAATTAGTCCCACCTAATTAGCTAAGCAGAGACAGATTAACCGCACTGTCCACTACTCAATGTCTGTTGTGAGGGGTCGGGCAGTTCACAAAGTCATGGGGTCATGGTCGTCATCGATAGTATCGGGGAGCCTTGGCAGTTCTATTAGCCTCGCCACGGGTCGGGTGTAGATCCGTCCTTGGACGAGCACTTTGGCTGCTCGGACCTTTCCGTCGGCACCGGTGATCACTTTGCTTACGCGGCCAGCCGGCCACATAGCTCGGGGTAGTGACTGGTCGATAATCATGACGACTGTTCCTTCTGTCAAATTGTCTCTCTCTTTCACCCATTTCTGGCGGGTCTGTAGAGACGGTAGATAGTGGAGTAGGAAGCTGTTCCAAAACTTGTCAGCCAATACTTGACTGTACCTCCACATTCTTCGGCCGTTCGCTTCTTCAGGCCTGTACATTGTCTGTGGTAGCGCGGGGTCCAGCCGCCCCATCAAGAGTGTGTTGGGGGTGACTGGGTCGACATCTGCTACATCACTTGAGACGTAACCGAGGGGCTTTGAGTTCAATACTCCCTCGATCTCCGTGAGGACTGTCATTAGGACTTCTTCCGCCACGGTCTGGGCCCCAAGCACGGCGTACAGGGCTGTCTTTATTGAACGTACTTCTCGTTCCCAAGTTCCACCGAAGTGAGGTGCGTTCGGGGGATTAAACTGGAAGTCAATCTGGGATGGAGCGAGGTGGGTCTTAAGTTCTGGGCCCATAGCTTGGAAGCTCTCTCTCAGCTCTCTTTCTCCGCCTTTGAAGTTTGTCCCGTGATCAGACAATAATATAGACGGTTTGCCTTTCCGCGATGTGAATCTTCGGAAGGCCATAAGGAATGAGTCTGTGCTCATGGTTGGAAGGAGTTCTATATGCATCGCTCGGGTGGTCATGCATTTGAATACAATACCCCACCGCTTCTCGGTTCCTCTTCCTTTCTTTATATACAGCGGGCCGAAACAGTCCATACCGGTGGAGTGAAAAGGCTTGTCGCCGAGTCGGAGGCGACAGGGAGGTAGGTCAGCCATCCGGGGTATACTGGGCTGCGCTCGCCACTTACGACAGTCTAGACAGGTTCGCTGGAAGCGCCGCACTGCTTCTCTCCCTTGCAGTATCCAATAACGACGTCTGATCTCCGCGAAGACTCTCTCTGCCCCGGCGTGATGCACATCCTCGTCGTATTTCTTTATGATCAGCTCTGTGACCTTGTGTCGGCTGTTTAAGACTATCGGGTACTTGACGTCATCCGGTAAGTCTGGAGCTCTCCGCAGACGACCACCCACTCTGATGAGACCATGGGCGTCGCTCTCGGGGGCTAGGTGGAGCAGTCTGCTGTCTGATGGGACGGGCTTTGCTCCCTGTAGACAGTCTAGCTCATCGGGGAACGAGTCTCTCTGGGCTCGTTGTAGTAGAAGAAGTTCTGCTTCTTCGTAGTCAGCTGCTGTAATGTCAGTAGTGAGCTGAACCTCTGGGTGGTGCCACAGGAATGTCTTTAGCTGTGCACTCTCTAGGGTGAGGCAATCGTCTATGTCGGGGTCTGTGGAGACGAGTGTGTTCAATCCACAGAACATAGATTTCTTGTTTTCGGCCTCCTCTTTACTCGCTTCCCGTGGGGTGGGTGTAGGCCACTCTTCTTCCGGGAGCTTGAGGAACTCTGGCCCGTCACTGTATAGGTTGTGACGGGTGAGGTCATCCAGGGACATTCCCCGGGTGATGACATCAGCTGGGTTGTGTTTTGTGTCCACATACCTCCAGCTTGCTACTTCTGTTAAATCTTGAATCTCTGTGACTCTGACTCCCACGAAGACCTTGTATCTGCACGAATCAGACCGGATCCATGTGAGTACTGTCGTGGAGTCTGACCACAAGATTGTTCTTTGCACCGGAATGGTGAGTTCACGTTGGATTAACGTGGCGAGTTGCGCTCCTGCTAGGGCTGCGCAGAGCTCTAGACGCGGGATAGATTGTTGCTTTCGTGGGGCTATTCTTGAGCGAGCCAGGATGAAAGCAGTATGTATTTCTCCTCCCTCCTCTCGGGCACGCAAGTAGGCCACCGAACCGTAGGCTACTTCGGAGGCGTCGCTGAAGACGTGCAGGTCCATCTGGCACGTCTCCGACCTCACTGTGGGTGGGAAGTAGCTGCGGCGTATGTTGACACCTGGGAGTGAGCTGAGTTCCGTCTCCCACTCTCTCCATGTGGATGCAAGGTGTTCGGGTATGGGGTCGTCCCAGCTCTTACAATCATCTTTGCCCTGGTGGTGTAAGGTAGAATACATCCCAACGGGTCATATTGTCTGGCGAGTGTTCTGTATACACTCCGTCTGGTGGTCGGTAGTGCAGTCGACCGTCCCTGCTCCTTGGTCAGGGGTGTGTGTTTATAATGGAGAGAGTCTGTTTTGAAGCGCCAGACTAGTCCTAATGTCATTTCTTGGGCTTCTCCTGGGATGGTCGCCATCCAGGTCTCGCTGCTTGCTGCCTTGTCCTCGGGGGAGAGGCTGCGCAATACTTGCGGGTCGCTGCTGGCCCACTGCCTGAGATCAAAGCCGCCTTTGATCAGGGAGGCGCGGAGCTTGAGTAGAAGGGCCTCGGCTTCTTCTGGCGTCGAGACGCTTTGCAGACAGTTGTCCACGTAGAAACTATTTCCTACACTTTGTTGGACCTTCATCAGCTGCTGGGTCCTCTGCGACGTGTTTTTGCAGTGCAAACGTAGCACAGCATGGGCTGCATGTGGTTCCGAAAGGGAGGACTTCCCATTGATAGATGGCTGGTTGCTCATCCCCGATCCTCTCTCTCCATAGGAACCGCAGCAGGGGCTTGTCCTCCTCCACTAGTCTCACCTGCAGGAACATCCCTTTGATGTCGCCGCTGATGGCCACCTTGTCTTGGCGGAAACGTAGTAACACGCCTAGTAGAGAGGGGCCGAGTGTTGGGCCGGGCAAGAGCTCTTTATTCAGATTTTGTGATCCGATCTGGTAGCTGCAGTTGAACACAATACGATCCTTGCCGTTGTGGTGGACTTTGTGGTGCGGCACGTACCATGATTCGGTCGTCTGATCGGCCTCTTTAATGTCAATTTTCTTTATGTGTCCCGCTGTGATTAGCTTGTTAATCTCAGCGCGGTACACAGTTTCTTGAGCGGGGTCTCTGGCTAGGCGCCGCTCTGTGTTCAATAGATACCGCTCCGTCGCTTCTTTTGGGGCGTGGAAGGTAGGCATACCCTCTCGCCTCAGGAGTGGAGTTGCGTATCTCATCACTCCGTTGACTTTGACTCTCTTTGTCCCCTGCTCGAGGAGGGCTATAGCGTAAATGTCTTCCTTGGAACGAATGTCTTTCTTTTCGTTCTTAAAGGGCATTGTCTCTAGTGTCCATAGCCTCTCGACATGCTGTAGGAGGGTGGTGTCTTCTTCTGTCACTCTGGAGTGGAGGCAGTTAGTGGCTGCTGTTCGGTTAAGAGACTTAGCGAGGGGGCCTTGTAATGTCCATCCTAGGCGGGTCTCGACTGCTGCAGGACAGCCTCTGGGCCCTGTGTGGACCCGGTCAATCGGGACGATGAGGTCTGCATGGTCGGAGCCTATCAGCAGGGTCGGGGTGGCACCGTCTATGAGCGGTATAGGTAGTTGACGCAGGTGCACATATTTATCCATCAGCTTGGCGATGGGGTAGGTGTACTGCGACAGGCCTATTTCTTGGCTGGTGAACACGTTAGTAATCCTATACCGTCTCTGGCTGCCCGCTTGCTGCGATAGTGAAGGAGACATTCTCGCCCTTTATCGTCTTTAGATCTCTTATTGTCCGAATCGTCATCTGGTTTTCGCTCCCCCGCAGCCCCAGCTGGGCCGCAGCAGACGCGAGGAGAAGGGTCTTCTCTGACCCGTCGTCAAGGACGGCGTAAGTGTCCATGACCTTATCTTGGTAACTCAGTGTTACGCGGACCACCTTTAAGAGCACCCGGGCGCCCCCGCTGCTGGCGGGGTCAATGTACATAACACTTGCCTTTGTGCTGCTTGAGGGTGCAGGCTTTCTTCTGTTACTGTCGTGTAGGACATCTAGGTGGGCTCCGTCACACCGACTACACCTCTTCTTTAAGCGGCAATCGGCTGCCATGTGACTGCGCGCACATCGGTAACAGCGTCGGTTGGACTTTATCCATTGACTCACCTCGTCGGCGGTCATCTTCTTGAACGTGTCACATTGTGACAACCAGTGTTCCTTTTCGCAGTACGGGCACACCATCTTCCACTTCTCTTTCATCGAGGGGGTACTGTGGTTCTTGCTGCTCGGTACTGATTCTGATTGGTGCATGACGGTCACCAATCTGCGGCCATCGTTTGCTCTCCTAGGTCCCTCTCTGGAGCTTGGTGTGCTCCGCATGAACGTATCCAACCGTAGGCTGTTGACTTCTCTCGCCAGGAAGTCGGCTAGGTCTAGGAGGGATGGCTCGGGACCGTTAGGATCACGGTGGTCTCTTTGCCGCCTGAAGCGCTCTTGTCGGGCGGGCGGAAGCTTCTCTAAAATCCTCTCGACATTAGAGTTTGCGTACAGTTCGTGCATACCCTTTTCTCTTTGCGCCCCCAGCATCCCTACCAGGGATTGTACCTTGATAGACAGGTCATCTAGTGAGCGATTGTCTGTGGCTGGGGGTAGGCCAGTGTTTCCCAACCGGTGGTACGCGTACCACTAGTGGTACGTGGGTGGTCCCCAGGTGGTACGTGAAAAGATTTTGAAAAGTAAAAAAAAAGAAAAAAAAATAGTTTTTTTTATTTATTTTTATTAGAAATTGTACAGGAAAACTGTACCCACATAATGAATAATGCATAATCTGTAATAATGTAACCAAAATTGTGGGCATTCAAATTAAGTAATCATTTGCTGGCTATAATTATATTATTATTGGCGCTGAGTTCAGCTTCCCGCCCGCCGGCGCCGGACTGTCTGTCAGCTGTCAGGTGTTCATTGAAGAAAAACAAAACTCTGAATTATCATCATTGTAGTGGCGCACTGGCTAGCAAAACAACATCCTATCAAGTGAATGCGCTGGTGTTTATTGAGATAAAAATCATTATGGATCAATGGCTGAGTCGAGCTGGTTCATCCAGAAACAATGTAAAGCATATATGTTCGCTTTGCAGTTGGATGAATCGACGGATGTCAGTGGGGAAGCACAACTGATTGCGTTTGTGCGTTACAAAGACACTTTGGAGATGAACGAGCACATTCTGTTTTGCAAGAAACTCACAGGGAGAACTACTGTACTGGACGTTTTTAACGTTATTGACAATTTTTTCTCTCAACACAAGCTGGATTGGAAATACTGCTCTCATGTGTGCACAGACGGCGCTGCGGCGATGACCGGTAGAGTAAATGGATTAATGGCACACGTTAAAAAAGGTAAACCCTGACGTAGAATGAGTCCAGAGTTAAATGATGTTTTGAATGATGCCGTAAAAGTGATCACAGATTCACAGTCCAGGCCTTTGAATCATAGACTGTTTCAGTCACTTTGTGAAGACGGTAGGTCAGAACATAAACAGCTCCTGCTTCACACCGACGTCCGGTGGTTATCCCGAGGGAAGACATTACAGCGGCTGTTTGAGCTGCGCAATGAAGTGAGGGCATTTCTGTCTGAGCACACACACCCCCTTGTGGCGATGTTCGACGACGCAGACTGGGTAGCCCGGCTGCGTGGGATACCTCTCTGATATTTTCAGCAAACTCAACCAGCTGAATCTCTCTCTTCAAGGTAAAGAGTCAGACACAACTGTTCTTAGCTTGTATGACAGGCTCAAGTGTCACATTAATTGGTAGGTTACTAACCTTTTTTTAGTCTTTAAACAATGGCTATTATAATTTATATGATTAGTTATGATTGAATATATGATTTAAGTGTCACATTAATTGTTGCATTGGGTCACACAGACAAAAATCTCCTCTTCTCTATCTCTCCTCATCACTTCTCTCCTTCTTCCACTCCCAGGTTTCACCTTAGCTACACACACACACACACACACACACACACACACACACACACACACACAGGATGGGCCGCCATGTCAATTTTAATGTAGGGCCGCTGTGCCACGTATCGGCCGCCGTGCCGATTTGACTATACACTGCTCTGTGCTCTCATGGTGGCTGGTGGCTATCCATGGTGAATGGTGTCTCAGAACTAAAGCTTTACTTCAATAAACTGCCAACCTGTGTGACCATGTGACTTTATCCAGGTCTCACACACACACACACACACACACACACACACACACACACACACACACACACACACACACAGCCCGTCTGCCACAATATGTAGACTATTCATTTATTAATTATACATCCTGGGCATCACCACGATTGATCGCGTAGTAGGTGGTACTTTTGGTTGGCTTGAAATGCTTTGGTGGTACAGTACTCAAAAAAGGTTGGGAACCACTGGGGTAGGCGGTCAATATGCCTTATCTCTTGTATTACGTAGTCCCATATGCGTCCATATCTTTGGTCGAGTGCTGCTAGAGCCGCTGTGTATGGGGTAGTAGAGGTGGCATAGGCCAGCGCTATATTGTGCGCTCGGGGCACCTTGAGGTGCTTCAGTAGGATAGCATACTTGTACGGTTCATCAGCTACATCTAGGGATGGGTATCGTTAGGATTTTATCGATACTACTACTCTTATCGATACTGCTTAACGGTTCGGTACTTTATCGATACTCTTATCGGTTCTTTTTGGTTATTTTTTTGCAAGAAAAAAAGACAATTAATTAAGAACAGAATCAACATTGCTTTATTATTTATAAATACAACTTTATAAATAAGTATTATAAATAAATATAATTTCTTCAGCAACAGCAGCAGCAATGTTCTTTTATATAACTTTATAAATAAATATAATAAATTAATATAATTTCTTCAGCAACAGCAGCAACAATGTTTTAAATGTGTCTGACTCTGAATTATAGACTTTTTATAATAAACAACAAATGCAAAAGGCTAACAGAACTGTGACACTCGTTCACCCTATCCTCTGTCATCCTTCCTCTAGCTGCTAGGGAGAAAGGACTTTGGGTGGTGGAGGGAGGTAGAGGGAGGATGGGCTGGGACATAGTGGCTGACGCCTCAGCTTGACGATCTATAAAAAGTTTAGATTGTAGTATTTGTAGCTAAACAATTGTTTTGTTTATTAGCCTATTTGTAATAATTCGTTATTAGCCTAGGCAACTCCGTATCTTGGGTTACGGCTGCAGTATGCAGATGGAACACTGCGCGCAAGGCAGTCGAATACGCGCATTTCTGCACACTAATATCATGTTTTGCCAACAGATGTTTTGATAAATTGATTTGCTCGTATTGCCACCCTTACTGGCAAATGTTTTGTTGCACTTGTGGCAACGTGCATTGTCGGCATTGACCCTTGTAAAGTATATCCATACTTTAGAACGCTTCGCTCTATCCGCCATGATCACGACTCAGTGCATGCAGAGCTGCTGTCTGTGTGCAGAGCGCTATAGCACGGGGCGTCGGGGACTTTCATTAAGGAGTACCCGTATGTAGTACCCGTATGTCTATGTGTAGCACTAGCGAGCGACTCGCGAGGAGTGTGTGTAATAATAATGACTCGCTGCGGCTCGCTTCTCGTGCAGAGACAGAGAGAGGATCGTTCGCAACTTTTAAATAATAATAATAATAATAATAATAATAATAATAATAATAATAATAATAATAATAATTTCTCTAGAGTATCGATAGCAGTACCGAGGACGTCAGAGCTTATAAATACTCCGGTATTTTCTAATATAGTACCGGTTCCCGTTTAAAACCGGGGTCCGGGGGGCATCCCTAGCTACATCGGACATCATTGTCTCTAAGCACATTCGTAGCTCTGTGTACTGTGCTCTGTTCTCGTGGGTGAAGTCCGGAAACGTCGGTGTGCCAATGTATGATGCCATGGATGGCTGGCACATCGGTGAGCGTTGGAAGAGAGGCCTCCTAGGCGAGTCTCCTCTTACGCCTCTTGGTGGGCTGGTACCTGCTGGGTACCATGGCCCGCGTATCCAGGTGCTGTTCCTCGGGGCTGGTCGTGCGTCAAGCTCACCCGTGAATTGAGTCGGGGGTCTGTAGCGCAGAGCCGCGGGGGTAGAGCCTGGGCTGTACTGGACCTCCTGGTCCTGTGGAGTACTGTGCTGCTGTCGGGCTTGACTCTCCTCCTCTCCCTCTTCTTCTTCCTCTGGCAGGTCCTCTAGATCCTGTAGTCGTCTATTTAGCCTCTCCGCGGTGTAGACCGTTTCTTCCTTGTAGCTGGGTCTCACTTGGACCGGTCGGGGAAGGGGTTCGGAGGGGGGTATAGGCTCTCTCTGGTGGTCGGGCTCAGGGTCGCTTGATCGGGTAGGGGAGGGTGCCCTTGACCCTTGTCTTGACGAGGCCCTGGAACCCCGTGCGGAGGGAGGGGGTGTTGCCCTGGTGATCAGCTGCTCCATTATCTGCGCTTGTAATCGGTCGCGCTCGGCTTCGCGCTTGGTGAGAGCGAGGTCGCGCTCTGCTTCTCTTTGGGCACCGGCAGCGGCGCGCTGGGCTTCGGCGGCGGCGCGCTGGGCTTCGGCCCGGTCCCTTACCATATTCTCTTCCGTCTGAAGGCGTCTAATCTCTAGACGTATACGATCTTCGTCGCTCCGTTGCTGCGCCTGAAGGCGTTCTCTTTCCATGGAAGAATGTTCGCGCTCACTAAGCGTCTGTGCTTGGAGTCGATCGCGCTCTGTTGAGGCTGCTAGGCTGGCGAGGAATGCCTGTGCCAGCATCTTGTCCGCCTCGCTGGGGGAAGACGCTGGTTGAGGTGATCCGCTCCTGGCAGTACTCGTTGGAGATCTGTTCTCCTGTGGCGAGTCCTGGAGATCCATCTCCGGGTGCTCTCCTCTTCTTGTAGCGGGTAGAGTTCCATCCCTGGAGGGCTGTCTTTATCCTGGAGCTCTCCGGGGACTACTTCTTCGGTCTTGGCGGGGGGTAAAGTCATGTCGGGTCCCTCCTGGTCCCTACCGTGAGCTTGGTCAGTTACGTTAGAACCCACTAGGGCCTCTATTGGCGGGGTAGCCTGGTCGATAGGGTCGGACATAATTTTACTATCTACTTTTTCCGCATTTACCGTCTGTAGAAAGCTAGGTAGTATATTGGCAACGTAATCCTCTAAGTACTGAGGTGTCTGCCGTCTACGCTGCGGGCGATCTACTTTAGGAGAACCGTTTTGTGGAGTGTTCATCATTGGCCATGTCAATATTAATACCACTATATTAATATTACACTAGTTACCCTCCGGCTCGAAGGACCAATTGTAACTGAGGGGTACAATTCCCTGACTGTATTGATAAGTATGGTATCATTAAACCACTACCGCTTTATGTACTTTAATTACTGGCCATACAGTACATGATATATAAATATGATGAACACTTCCCACAATGAATCGGTTCCACACAAAGGTGTAATCAAGTATTTATTGCAGCAAAAGGTACATAATATACTTCTCTATTTTACTTTGGATGCGCTTATAAGGCAAAGGAATGTGCGTAGGCAAATCAATAATGAATGTCCATTCTCTGGTTACGCAGGAGGTAATTATACAACCTGAATCTTAGGGAATTATATCTATGGTACACTAGTAATATATAGCGGGAGATACTGGAAGGGTCCCCCCGGTTGTAAGCCAGCAGGGGTAGAGGATCTGTCGGTAGTAGAGAGTCTGGTCAACGATGACTAAGGAGACTCCAAGTACAGGAGACGGTGCAATAGTCTCTTGATCCACAGACGAATACAGCTGTTCCCCGTAGACTGTAGCTCCACAGTCAAGAAAGCTAGCCGGCCTCAGGCTCTCTGAGGCGCAGACAGGACGTGGCTCCTCACAGGGTAAATCCCACACGTGTAGGCGTCGGCGATTCTCCGCTCCATAAATCACAGGACCAAAACAAATATAATCCAGCCGCAAAGGGCTATGTAGTCGTCGGGTAGATTAATCCAGTGTACATGTCCACACGGTTCTCGTCTAGGTCTCCTCGGGTGAAAGCGCCATGAAAGCAGCCCAGCCTGGATAAGCACTCTAGCTGGTACGAGGAAGCGTTGGTGATGCTGGTCACTGTAGAACTTTAGCCGCACGATACACTATACACAAATAGACTATTACTGACTTAATAGAAATATGTCGCACTCGACGGTATAGCGCCAAACTCTGACAATTCAGTTATTAATTTGCACGCGGTCTCAATGCTCTATTTGGGGCCAAACAGGCCATACTTCACCGCACGGAGTATCGTGGGTGAGGCTTCAACTTATTGGGTAACTCTACTTCTGTATTCACCTGCGCCATATTTATATGCACGGCGAACAATCTAGTGCCAACCTCATTTCTGTCTCGTATTCCTGGGCAAGGCCGGGCATGTACAGACATGTCTTGACGGTGGCTTTGAACCTGACTCTGGAGGCATGGCCCTGGCGCCTCTGGACCGCTGTCCAATAGGAGAACGAAATATTATGGTCTGTACTAGGCTAAAGGGACATTCCGTGTATATGTACAAGGAATATACAAGGGATATCAAACGATATACAAATACTATGCGATATATATCAATCAATAAATATATATATTCGGTTTAATCTGATCCTTTGTAACAACAATGCTTTACACCAGGGCTGTACGTTAACTTTTTTTGCACATAGCACTGGTGCTACAGAGGTTGATAGTTTTGTAGCACAGGCCAAAATCTTGTAGCACAAGTATAAAACGTGTTATATTTGTAACAGTCACAAATGTGCCTATTGTATTTGTGTTATTTAGTTGCAGTGCCATGTTTGGCTGTCATTTAGTATATCGCCATGTGTTATTATTACTATGATACTCTCATATGCTATTTTCAATTAATATCATAAACAACATAAGGAATATTAGCATAATTTTGAGTGGACTGAAGGAATGAGTCAGCGTTAATAGTTTTAAATGCAAATAATTTATTGAAACATAGAAGTGGGGTCGGTTGGGACACACACACACACACACACAATGGGGGACCCTGATGTAAACAAGACAAACGTCTTTCTCAGGTCTGCATCCCCTTAACAATTGTGTGTATTGAGCCGTACTGTACTGTACCCATTCTGCAATCTGTTAAATAAAGTTTTCATTCATTCATTCACACACACTGTTTCAACTCACCACCCCCGCATCATATTGTTGTCTAGTCTGTCTTCAAACTTCCACTCCTCTCGAAACTTGTTTATTTGAATATCAACATTATCTGTCCATCCTCAGTTTACTATAATATACTCCTGTCCTGACTAGTGACTTCATCATCTTTCCAAACGCACGCACGCACGCACACACACACACACACAGGGAAGGGGAGAGAGTGCCCCCCCCATTTCCCAGTCCACACTGTGTCTGCTGGCTCTGCCTGTGATCAGGATTAGCTTGTTAGCTTGCTAACGTTGTAGTGATTGTAATGGTACATAAACGTTAATTTCGGGCGATGTGCGCATAAAGGAATGGCGACGGTGCAAAGCATGTAGATGCATTTGACCCGTTGCGAGAGAAAAAAACCACCACGGACTTATTTCGGGACGTGTAGGCGCACTGCTGTGTTAACGCAGCAACCGACCAACGCGCTGCTCTGCTTGCAGAAGGCGCACGGATAGGGCGGATATGACTCGTCGAGTTGTCACAAGAGTTTTTTCAAAATAAGATTATCATATGCACCTGAACGTTGCTAGCTTTCGGAGCCTAGCTGGAGCTGCGCGTGGGCAGAAATGAGACCCGCTACAGGATTTTCAAAATAAGAGTATCTATATGAACCGAATCCCTATCGCACCAGTGCTACTGAAGTAAATCCATCCATCGCACAGACCGCTGTTGCTGTAGCACGTGCAAGATATATCTCGCACTGTACAGGCCTGCTTTACACACATACCGTATACACAGGGGGCGAAACTAGAGCCCGCCAAGCGCCATTGGCGATCAGTTTTTACGTTTGGCGCCTCCCACTGAGAGGTCTGCCCGCCGTGTGGCGGGCAATAATAGTCATGTGAAAACCGAAAATCATGATCCAATTCTGAGCGGAGTTCTCACTCGCTGTCTCAGCACAGACATGCAGCGCACCGTGCACTGCTCCTCCTACCTCTCCCGCACCTGTTTCTGTATGCTGCATGTAAACAGAGGACAGTCACCGTGACGTTAGTCTAGTCAGAGGGACCTCCGTGAGCTAATGTTAGCTACTGTTACAAAATGACCCAGTCAACTATTCACTTTTAGTTTAATACATGAGGCATTGTGTAACGTTATCCAGCCGGCTAGCTACTGATAGCTCCCGACATCAACAACTGCTCCAGCAAGTGTCCAGTGCATAATACCTCCGTTGGCTAGGTAGCTCATGTTAGCCCACGTTAGCTCACTAGTCACTACGAAATGTCCCAGTAAACTAAATAGTTCAGAGGCGTTGTCCCAACGCCATCCAGCAGTAGCTACAGATAGCTCCTGACATCAATGTCCTACAACATGCGTATTCGAGCCCCTGGCTTACATCGCATGAGGGCTGCTGAATAGGGTCTAGGTGCAGTGCAGGAGAATCCTTTCATGCTGAATGTAGAGTTTAGGGTCCAGCTGCAGCGCCGGAGAATCCTTGCTGGAGCTGGAGGCCACTCGAGTATACACACAGACAGTGGAGCTGTTTGCAGACAGCGAGGTGGCGATGTCTCGCAGATAATACAACTACAAATGATTATATAATATATATATTTTATTAAAAAAAAAAATTATATAAAATAATAATAATTTTTTTAATCAAAACAAAGTTGGCAGGTAAGAAATATGCTTGGCGGGTAGATTCTTCCCATCTACCCGCCACTGGCCGGTGAGTCAAAAAGTTAATTTCGCCCCCTGCGTATACAGGATTTACTTGTTTGCTACCTTTTCAATTCACACCTGGCACATTACAGTTCATTCAGATGTCCACCGCAGACCTCACTCACCGAGGTGACATTACCGTATATATACCTGCTTATTGCAGTGTGTGTGAGACTTTTTACAACCTCTCAAGCGGTCTCTCTAGCATGTAGTGCTTGTAGCCTTAGACCTGTTTGGGACTCTGAGACCAGTGTTTTTCCCCAAATGCACGGCGGCAGGCTTTCCATTACTCAGTCCAGTGTTCATCGCCTTGGTCGTCCCTCTGTGTATGGCGTATCCTTTGGGTTTGGGGATCCTTGTTGGGCCGAGCTTCTGCACGCACCCCAGAGGCATCTGATTGGAGGAAACGGAAAAATGACTCATTTTAGACTGTGTTTATTGGAGATTCACTGCTCTCGAGTTCACTTTTAGCAGCACCCCAATCATTTCTGTAAAGCCGAGTGATGGAATGGACACATACACACACACACACACACACACACACACACACACACACACACACACACACGTCACACACACACACACTTGTGGGTTTAAATGAGCCTGTTTAGTAGATTAAACCTTATCGACATGATATGCTGAGCCCTATTCCAATAAAACAACAGAAGCAAGAGAGGGAGGGAAACTGGGCAGAACATTTTCTTTTTCTGCAAATGGGCTACGTGCTGATTTTGGAGGGGCCATTTTTAGTATTCATGGGGGCAATTTAATCAAAATGAAGATGATTGTTTAAAAAGAGAGACTCACAATTAGTGTGCTTTGTGTTCCAATTTCAATTTTTTTCGATCCTTTCTCAGCTGCTCTTTTTGCACCCCTCCGTCTCTATTGTAGCACCCCCCCCCCCCCCCCCCCCCCCTCCCTCGGGACAGTTTCCTCCCCAGGAGGTGAAGGAAGGCTAAAATATATCGACTTGTAGACAGAAAAAAAGTGAAGATGGAACAAAAACCTTGAATAATCAGTGTGTGCGATGGAGAATGAACTACGATCTCATGTGAGCAGTAAGACTTTGTGTCTTGTGGCTAGAGGCTCTCTCTGAAGAGTGACACACACACACACACGCACACGCACACACACCACACACACTATTGCAGATTCCCATGAGGCCCCTGTCTCACTATAATCAGCCCAAACTGTCGTCAACCTTCTCTCCAACCGGTGATGTCAGGGCAGTAAAGGCTCCTCCACGTTTTGTCATCGTCTTGTCTGCTAGAGCGGCTCACTAACACCCCCCCCCCCTTCCCCTGAGAGCCCCTTAAATGGCCCCTTATATGTTCCCCTGTCGTCTTATTACGATGACATACAGCCTACGTGCAAACGTCAACTAAATACACTAGACTGCTGTAAGTTACAAGGAAGTCTGATATGGTTTCACTTTTATGCAGAATTGGCATATCTGTCAATTAGGCTACGACTTGGGTCCGATGCTACTAGTGACGACTGCTCTCATTTGCTGTGTGTGTGTGTTTCTGTGTCTTAAGTCCGTGTTTATGTATTGGCCCATTGCAGTGGAAATATATTAATGTGAGGTTTGTTAGGCTGTTGCACACACACAGAGTTGAATTAATGTTAATGTAGAACCGAAATGCTAAAAAAGACCACCTCTTTTTCTTTTTTCTTTTACGAGAAACAGGAAAACCATAAGACTATAGCTCCTCCTCCTCACAGGCCTGCCTGACCGCCTGTACCCAACATGGTGCTTTTGATCTGCGTTTAGTTTCCAGTGTATCATGGGATAAGACTTCAGCCATCACACATGTGTGTGCACGCGCGCACACACACACACACACACACACACACACACACACACACACACACACACACACACACACACACACACACACACACACACACACACACACACACACACACACACACACACACACACACGGTTGCAGGGTGTTTTGGTGTGGTTGAGATAGATGGGTGGTGACGTCAGCCTGAGCCTACACATGTTGGAATTTCTTTCTTTCCCATTAATCTTCACTAAGTATGTGCCAGTTTCAGCTTCATGGTAAAATCCTTCTCAGTTGAGAGATAAAATGTTTGTGATTTCTTAACATATAATGTGTATATATATATATATTTAATTTCTAACAAACTAGGTGCATAGAGATTGTTGTCTCCCCTAGTTTGACATTATTGCTCCCAGTGCTAAGCATCCACCCATTGTCTAAGGCGCCAGCGGTTCTCAACAGGGGTGCCGCGGAGAGCTGCCAGGGGTGCCGCGAGATGCCTGGGAATGTTTCTTTAAAAATATAGAATGACAACTATTTAACTAAACAAATAGTCTATCTAGTGCTTCATGTGTATACAATAATTGCCTAATCTAATAACATGAACTAAAAAAGAAATCGATCAAAATGTCTTGCTCTTGACTTATAATAATAACTTCAACAAATGAACGTCCGCGGGAGGCATCATTACTTTTACCATTTCCAGAGCAGTCGCATTCGTGTGACATCACGGGTCCTATGTCCGTTATCAAGGAAATGCCAAGCGGCTATCTGCAATCGTCGTCATTGAAAATTGATAATAATCACTAAATGCATTCAGTGCTGGATCTAATCAAATGGATTTATCGAGACACATTATGGAAAGTTCAAGACCGGACCGCGTCTATTCGAAACCCAAACGGTACATGCTTCCGTGTTCGCGTTTTCGCGACCGGACCGCACAGCTTCTGAAAAGTGCTAATTACACGCTTCCGACGGCGATGGTCTACTCACCAAGTGCAGAACACGTGAGTGTATCAGACGCTGTGTTATGATTATTAATTATGATACAAAATGTGAATGAATGAATGAATAATATATCATCTGATGCCACCTGGAGAGCTCGTTTCGGTGAAGTGCCCCTGGAAACATATTGGTCAGAGTGTGGTGCTGAGTACCAAGTAACTCACGATGCAGCACTTAAGGTGTTGATACCATTCAGCACCACATATTTGTGTGAAGCTGACTTTTCATCCATGACAGCTCTGAAAACAAAATATAGGGCCAAGTTGAGCCTTGAGGATGACATGCGTGTTGCCTTGTCATCGATCTCCCCATGTATTGACCGTATTATTAGCCAGCATGCAGCAGCAGACCTCGCACTGAGCTAGAAATGTCCACAAGTGCTTATTTTCTGTGTTTATTTATATTTTTTGAGAAATGGTAACTTGGTGATCCTTTGATTTTTGAGAAATGGTCACACTAGTTATTTTTTTTGGAAAACAGTGCAGCTGTTAGTGATCCTTTTCTGTATTTAAAAAAAATTGTCACACTATTGCTATTTTTATTTATAAATTTAGACCTGAAACGCCTGCTAATAATGCATTATATAGCCTGCATATACACACAAATGTGTTTCTCGGTTTCAATGGGTTAAATAAACGTTATTTTGAAAGCAAGCACTTTTGTCATCATTGTAGCAAAAAAGACAGGACCGGAAAAGTCTTTATCGTATGTAGGGGTGCCCTGGAATATTTTATTGGACACAGGGGTGCCTTGGCAGCAGAAAGGTTGAGAACCCTTGGTCTAAGCTACTTGTGTGTGTGTGACTGTGTGTGTGTGTGTCAGAGAGTGTGTTCTACCGTGGAATGAGTCCAGAGCACATTTTATAGCCATTGAAGTAATGAAGAAATCAAATTGGTGAAATTATTTCCAGCCACTGTAGGCTTTGTGTACATCGTTAAGTGACGGCAATTAGGTAGCAAACCAACAGTTATCGGTACCCAGTGATAGTGAACCAATGAGAACAATGCAAATCACTTTTAATTGTCAGAAACAAATATGAACACAACAGATAATTAGAAAAGGCACACGTGGTTAGCTTGAGCCGCAATGGTCTCTCTCCCATACAGGCATTCTATGCAAGCATGTCGTATAAGGCTTAGTGAGACTTATAGACCTTGTAGGCTGTACACAGGCAGTCACAGAACAAAAACAAAATTATTTTATTATTTGGTTTTTTCTTTGGTTAAGCAGCACAGTCTTGTTAATCACAACTAGTTGGGTAGGAGGCTAGTAGGGTGATGCCATGGTTGATGGTTTTTTAGGGAGACTAATCAGGGATGGAGGGTTTGATAAGGATGGGTTGGGTCATTTAGTCATAAAGGCCACTTACTGTCATGTTTGAGGGATGTGAGACTGGGGAGGTGGTGGGGGTTATAGTGATGCTACTGGTGATCTTGCCACTGCCTTTGACATGGCAGCCATTGGTCAGAACTTGAGTTCTTTGCTCCTGTCGAAGAGAGTAGTACGGCCCACCAGGCTGGGGGATGCTGTGGGCTATACCATGAATCGATTGGATATAGGGGCTCCCCAGGTGGATGTGGATCTTATTGTCCTCTGTGGTGATGACACTGGGACTGGAGCCCCCGGTGCTGTTGGACCGCTGGACGTGCCACCCGTTCTGTCGCTCCGGAGTCATCCGGAACACAGCCTGACCTACGACCTCCGTGGGCTCCGGAGACCCGGCGCTGACCGTTACGATCTGAAGGGGAGAGTTGTTGTGATCAGGTGGTGTGACTGAGCGAATTGAGGCGGGACTCACAACCCTGGATATCGGGAGCGGGGAGAGGTCTCTGTCGGGGCTACTAGGTGGAGAGCTCTTAGTCTTTACTGCCGACAGGGCGGAGTTCTGGATGATAGTTATTCTCTGTTTGGGTGGGGCTCCGCTGGTTGGGATGACAGCTGTGCTGGTGTAGGATGCAGTATTGTCCGCAGTGGAGCTGGATATCTCGAGTGTGGCTGTGTTGAGACTGTGGTCCGGGGTTACTTTGATGTGTAAGGGCTGTCCGGGGGTGTGTGTTAGCACCACATCCCCCTTCTTCACATGACCGTTCGTCATCTCGTCACTAGCTGGTTGGTGCTGCGTATCCACGCCATTTGCCGAATGGCTATTGTATCGCCTCATGTTGTTATTGACATGGTTTAAGCTGTTGAGGTTATTCAGTGGAGATAAGCTCCGTCTGGCTTGGTCCTCGTTCTGATTCAAGTCTTCCTGATCACTGTCGTACTCTAGTAGTTTCCCATTTAGCGATAGCGGAGCCAGGCCACTATATTCAGGATATAGGCCGTCTGCCAACTCTGTCTGTACCTCTTTGGAGGACTGGTGGAGTTCCGAGTAGCGTCGTCCATTGACACCGGGTCTCAGATTCTTACTGATTTGTCTGTACCTCTCCAGCTCCCCGGTCAGTCCCTCCATCTCTCTGGCCAGCTCTCTGTTCCTGGCCTCCTGCTGGTTCAGCTTCTTCTGCAGGGTAGAGTGGTCCGTCTGGACCTGGGAGATGCACTCGTCGGTCCCCGTCAGTTTCTGGAGCTTCGCCTTCAGGGCCTCCACCTCCCTGCTCAAGAGTCTGGACTTGACTTGCTCCTGCTGGAGGCGACGGAGGAGGAGGTGCTCCTGGTTGACCTCCTGCTTCTCCACCAGCTGGTACCGGGAGAGCTCTCTCTTGGCTTTGTCCAGCTCGTCCGTTAGAGCGTGTGACGTCTGCTGCTCCTTCCTGAACCTGCTCCCCAGGGACTCGAAGCCCTCCTCTGCCTTCATCAGCTCCCCCTCGACCACCTCCTTCTCCAGAAGCCTCCTCCTCAGCTTCTCCACCTCCTGGCTCAGCTCTCTGACCTTATTATTGTCCTCCTCGTGGAAGTGATGATTGCAATTCGACGGAGAATTGTCGACTTGTCGTCGCTCTCTTTCCTTCTTATCCTCTTTTTCCTTCCAACTTTCCAGGACCTGTAGCCTTTTCTTCATGGCGCCGACGTTGCTTCGCAGGTGCCCACTGCTCTCTTCCTCCGTTTTGAGTCTGGCCTGGAGCTCATCCCTTTCCCTCGCTGTGCTCTTAAACATATCCTCTAACTCTGCCTTACACCTCGAAGCCTGCTGCCTCTCCTGCCTCAGTGTTTCCGTCACAGTTGTCAAAGAGTGTTGCTCGTTTTGCTTGCCCTCATTCCTGTTTAGCCTAGTTTCCTCAGCCTGTCTCAGCGTCTCGGCCATGCTCTTTCTGTCTTCCACCAGAGCCATGGTCAGTGTTCTGAGTTTGGCCAGGTCCTGCCTCAGTGCCACCTCGGTCTTCTCCAGTTGGCCTTCGACGGCCTCCAGCTCTCTCACTCTGACCTTCAGAATATCCATCTCGGCGGACAGCTGCTTGGCGGTGCTCCTCTCTCTCTCCAGGTTACCTTTTAGAGTGCCACACTCCTGTCTGCTCTTACCTAAAGCCTCCTCTAGTCTGTCCAGTTCACTGATCCTGGTGTTGAGTTTGTCCACCTCGGCCCGTAGGCTGCGACTCTGGCTGGTCTCCCTGCCCAGTCTACGGTCCAGATCCCTACACTGGTCCCCCATGTGGATCAGCTCCTCATCCTTCCCTTCCATCTGTACTACCCTCCTCCTCAGCACCTCCACATCCGACAGCAGGCTAGAGGTCCCTGCTCCCCTCTCTACTACCTCCTCCCTATACCTCACCCTGTCCCTCAGCTCCTGGAGCTCCTCCTCTGCCCTCCTCAGGGCGCCCCTGGTCCCCTCCAGCTCATCCAGCTGACGACTGAGAGCTACCAGCCTCTGTCGGAGTTGGTGGTTCTGGGCGTCCTCGTTGGCTAGTTTGGCCGTCATGGCTTCCTGGGTTTGGTGGAAGACGGAAGCCTGGTCGCGTAGCTCTGCCTCTAGAGACAGGACTCTAAGCTGCCCTTCCTTGGCCTTGGAGTGTGTCGAGTGGAGTTCCTGTCTGGCCTGGTCACTGATGGCAGTCGGCAGCGGTCTGGCCTGGTCACTGATGGCGGTCAGCTCTTGGACGCGGCTGCTCTGCTCATCCAGCTGCTCAGACAGACGCTGCTGTTCGTCCACAACCAGCAGCGCAAAAGCCTTCAGCTTGATCAGCTCCTCTTTCAGAGCTGAAACCTCTCTCTCGCTCTCCTCCTCCTTTTCCTCCCGGTAGGCCTTCTCCTTGGCAACGAGCAGCTGGAGTCTGTGGAGAACAGAGAGAAATACACTTGCGTTAATTGAAACCATTGCTGTGATCTGGACTATTTTACCATTTACTTTAATGAGGCCCTATATCTGATAGCATTAAGGCTATTTTTGGCTGTTTGCTGTACACCAATCTAGGCTATAGCACTCAAACAAAATCAAATGTCCTAAAGTGTAGCCCCCACCCACGCACACATAGACCCATAGCGTTAAAGCTTCCTTCGCTGACTTGCACGACAATATTCTCATCAAACGGGAAAGAATAACGTCACCAATGACATAATTTCCTCCCTTGTAACATGTGATCTTTCTTGGAATTCTGCCCCTTGTTCTGCGTGGGCGTCTGTGTGAGTGTGTGTGTGTGTCTATACATCTCTGTCTGTGTATGTGAACGTGTAAGTAATATCGTGTAGGCTTCATGTGTCGAGGTAGCTAGGTGTCCCTGTGCGTTCTCTGCTTTCACCCTGCATCCCTCTCGGCTGCGTGTGTTCTGTGGGATGTTTTGACTGGCATCATGACAGATGGTCCCTTGGCAGAGAGCGCTGGTTAATTAAGAAGTTCCTCTACCCTTGAGTCTCCTCCAGACTGTGGCCCCCTCGGCCTCCCTCCGTGCCCCCGCTAATGCTTCTTCTCCCCCATTCTAGTTTGGAGAGGCACGAATTCCCCTTGTTCCATAAGCAATTAAACAACCGGCTACATTTACCTAGTGCTCCTGTCACTCACTTCGATTTCTCTCTAGACACATTCCACCAAGTTAATATACTCTTTTATTTTTTTTTATGCTCATGTTTTATGGAATGCGTTTTTCTTTTTTTGTGTGTTATGTCTTTATTGTTTTCTGCTCTGTCGTGAGTAGAGAGAACCTGAGCCAAAGGTACGTCGCTTTGTGCCAATAGCTGCAGAGAGGGATTTATATATGAATACTGAGTGATGTCAGTTCATGTACACGAAACATGCGCACACAGAACCGGAGCGATATCTTACTTTCTAGCACGCGATCCCCCTCCACGAGTTCACGGACTATAAATCCTCTACGTGCGGCTGCCGCTGCCCCTTTATCAAACGTGACCTAATTCTCTTGAAAGCCCAGAGTCTCAAGTCACATTTATAACAAAACGTACAGAACCACGTTGACCTCGATGACTTCACTATGTGTCCAATGGTGTCGGCTTTCTAAGTCTGACTGTGCCTGTTTGTTTGACAGTCGTTGTTGAGTCAAAGAAAGCAAAGGATATAGAAGCCTGAACACTGGTGTCGACTGCAGTTTCCTCCTGGGGAAGATGATGACTGAATCTGACCAAGTTATTCATTAACCGTTTCGACTGTGTGTGGTGAGAAGTAATGCAAATAAAAAAGTAAAAAAATGTCCCAAAATGAAATTGTTTTAAGATGCAAGTTGCTCATCAAGGCTGTAGTTTACTGTGATCATCACACCCTTGGAAATCTCAACTGTCTGGGCAGCAAAACGGATAAAGGTCTAGTAATGAATGAAAATATGTCGACGCAAAAAGACCCTCAGTAAATTGTACACGACTGTACCTATTTATTTATTTGTCTGTACAACCAAAACGGCGAAGTACATATTGTCACACATTTTGAATAGGCCCAAGCGTAATGCATTTCAGTCAACAATGACACCATGGAGATCAGATTAGCACGTTTCTAATTGTGGTGATGTTCTCGTAGGCTCAGGAGGTAACATTTCTTAACCCTATTATTGAAAGTGTTTTTTTTTGTGCTTCATATGTCAGTCACCCTTACAATAATCTTTATAGGCTAATGCTGTGAAACGAAATGTCAGTCTAACCATTTTACCAAGTCAGGCGTAAGGCTGTTTCCAAGTTTGGCTATGTAGTCTTATCTGTGTGATGTTTTTACTTTATGTTTTTAAATATACAACATATACGTTACATTATCATTCATCTCTTATCATTATTAAGTAGTCTGTGTAAACGACAGTGTAATCTATGCAGAATCCTTCAACAGATGGTTTGGCAGTAACTCTCATCATCGCTGTTACAACGCTAACCTGTCATTCCCATTATGCCTCTGAATGCACTTATGTATATTTTCTTTTGCTCACCAGTCTTGTTCAGTTTGTTCTTCTTACCTGTGCTGTCGGCCTATGTCCTTAAATCCTCAAGAGATTAAATTCTATTCGTCCTCTGCTTTCCCACCTCTCTCTCTCACTCTCTCTCTCTCTTTCTCCCGGCGTTCCCAGCAATGTGGACATTCCATCCGGAAAACCAAACATTATGAGAAGTGCCTTGCACACTGAGCCCCACTGGCAGCCCACGGCGCCCATTACATCATCAGCAAGCCCTTATAAGGGACTATACAGTCTCCTTTGCTGTGTGTGTGTGTGTGTGTGTGTGTGTGTGTGTGTGTGTGTGTGTGTGTGTGTGTGTGTGTGTGTGTGTGTGTGTGTGTGTGTGTGTGTGTGTGTGTGTGTGTGTGTGTGTGTGTGTGTGTGTGTGTGTGTGTGTGTGTGTGTGTGTGTGTGTGTGTGTGTGTGTGTGTGTGTGTGTGTGTGTGTGTGTGTGTGTGTGTGTGTGTGTGTGTGTGTGTGTGTGTGTGTGTGTGTGTGTGTGTTTTTATTTTTTTTACTGGAGTTCAGCCCATTCCAGATGAGGTCATAGTGCAGCCATGCCAGAAAGGCTGATGGGAAGGACAGAGAGTGAGTGTGTGTGTGCGCGTGTTTGTGTGTGAGGGAGAGGGAGAAGGGAAGCTTAACTCTCCCAGCACAATTCAGGTGAAGGAGGCTAGCGCTTCCAATTTGCAGGATTAGCCAGAGTAAACATATTAGCAGTGTAGCTAGCCATACTACATGGCCCGCATGCCGTCCCCTTGTACTTCTCCCAGAATGAGTGTGCGTGTGCAGTACGTATGATTGTGTTGCATGTGTGTCTTTGGGTGTGTGTGAGAGAGTGCATTTTAAAAACAAGAGACATGTTCTGTGTTGTAAGCCGCCGTGCCTCGGGCCTGATAACCTGACTGAGAGATGACATCACTATCTCATCAGTCCACAATTACATCCATATGTCTCTCTCTCTCTCTCTCTCTCTCTCTCTCTCTCTCTCTCTCTCTCTTTTTCTTTCTCTTTCTCTCTCTTTCTCTCTCTCTCTCTCTCTCTCTCTGATGCATTGGAATGATGTAGTGAGAACTAGCCTTAGTCTATGATAGAGCCCCGGGAGATACTGTATTTTCTAGGCCGATACCGATATTTGGGAGTGAAAAATGGGGCTGGGCGATATGGCAAAAAATCATATCGCGATAACGATATGATAATGTTATCATATTTCTCGATATCGATAATTATCGAAATTGTTACAAGTATAATTTTTTTTATTTTTTTTTTAAACAACAGATGTATGTTTATTTTGCAGCAATTCTTTGTAGTTGCCGCCATCTTTAGTGTTACATCCCCTCACACTCCAGTTCTCAGGCTGCAGCTGGTTTAAAAGCTAAAGTAAACCGGCTTCTCTGCTGGCTGTGGCTCCAGGGGAGTTGAACAGTTCTGGCTCTGCTCGTTTATTTTCGATCTTTTGGCGCTTTTTTGGTGGACAAACCATGGCACATGTGCACCGTGACTCGTGACTGGAGTCTAGCTCTGCTAGCACACATAGCCTACTGTGTACAGACGGTTTCAAACTGTATTTTAAATTAGAAAGCAAACAAAATAAATGGACAAGAGAAAAATAAATCTCAATTTGGTCAGTATTGTCATTTGGACAAGCAAAGCCATTACTTTAAGTTGCAGGCAAGAAAGACAAGTCTGTCCACTGTCTCTGGTTTTAAAACTGCCCTGTTGCAGGTCACAAAAAAAAAAAAATATATATATATATATAAAAACTTTTTTTATTTTTTTTTATTTCGATATTCGATATCGATTATTAAAATATATCACAATATTTATCGTTATCGTTATATCGCCCAGCCCAGTCGAGTCATACATTTTTTTAGCAAGGATCCCTCATACTTAGTTGTATGTAGTTGTGACAAATATATGTACTGGAAGCGGGATTTTCTTTTTCAGTTGTAATTTTGCATGTGACTAGCATAAAGTAATAAAGTAGCCTGGCTGTAAATAGGCTTTAAAGAGGAGTCTTTGAATGGTTCCTTTGAGCCCATTTTCATTCACATATCTTGAGAAGTTTGAATGAAATTTAAGCTAGCTTTAAATAGCTTAACTGTGGAGCAAAATCTACTCCCTTTGCCAGTGATCTAGCTTGAAATGGCTGGTGCCTTTTGGATTCCTCAATATCTCTATCTCACGATACCAGAATTATGACTTTGCCTAAATACTTAGGGCTGACATCTTTATTAGAACATAAAATGTGTTATTTTTTACAGTGTCCAGTAAACGGAAAGACTCTATTGCATTTTGAGGAGTTGGACTATTTCAACACAAGTGGCCCCGGATTCTATGTTCAGGTAATATAAAATGCTTCTGAGTAAGTAATTACATGTCATTCCGTTGCCCGGGAGATCTAAAGTTAATTTCAGTCTATGTTAATTTATCTGGCTGTGATATGAATCAAGCAAAGCGTAGCGTCAGGAACCAGCAAGGGATGTGTGTGATTTAAACAACTACAACTACTCATTTAAATGTTTCTGCAACTAATAATACTATTTGAAAATACTATTCAGTTAAACTACTTTGATAAAACCACCAATTAAATGTGTGAAAATGACTCTAGATATATATTTGCGCATTCTAAAATGCTGCTCTTCTTGCACACATCCCTCTCAAGCTGGCTCTCAAAACTCACAGTACTTGGTACTCATCCCTCCCCTCTATTAGCTACATTTGTTCGTTATGAGCAACACTGCTAGGTCCTACTACTACTCGCACTGTTTGGAAAATAGTTGAGAGTCCACTGTTTAACTTACATGGCAAGATTCAGAAGAGGCACACTGTTGTCTGTCGATTTTGCAAAGGGCAATTATTCAGTCCACTACGACAGTACGAGGATCCACGTTCAAAGGAGCACTCGCCAACTAACACTAGAGCCGCCTGCCTACCTGTGCGCTAACGTCGGGAATATCTGCAGCTGAGAACAGCCATGTGCCGCTCGCGTTGGAAACAATGAGGTATCTCAGGTATCTTGGGTGATATGTCTGCACTGAGTTTGTGGATATGACTGATGCTTCCCCATTTAGCCTAAGCATTTCAAATAGATTTTATATGGCCACCGCCTGAGTGGAAACAGAGCGCTAACACACACTGCCCCACAACCAAATACGGCTCTTATTAAAACACTGTCATTCCTAAAGTACCGGTAACCGGTACTAAGAAAGCGGGGTCTTGTACCGCTTTTAACTGCAGGGTATTGCAATACTTTTCTAGTATCGGTAATTATACTGTGTTTTATGTGATACCAGTATATTCGCGGTATCTTAAGAAATTAGCTCGCTACAGCCCTTTTAATTTTTAATTTTTTGCTCTTTTTCCCCCTCCTTTTTCCTCAGTTTTTCTCCCATCCCAATGTTAGTCGTTATGCCAATTCCCAATCCCCTTCCTGGTCGCTGCGCACCTACCCCCCACAGTCGGTCTGGGAGAGTGGAGGCTATCACGTGCTTCCTCCGACACACGTGTAGCCAATCAACTGCTTCTTTTCACCTGGCAGCGCGGACTCTCACTGAGAGGGTGTAACGTGTAGGGGTGGGAATCACCAGTTTCATCATGATACGATACGATATCGATTCTTTGGACAACGATACGATATTTGCCGATATCACAAAGTCTCTCACGATACAATACGATTAGATTAGATTCAGGTGCCTGCAATCGATATGAGATGATATCATATGCCCATTTAACACAATCGGTAACATTTAGATCAACTAAAAAAAAGGTAACGAAAATATCATTTGACATTTGTATTTTTGAGCTCTTCCAGACATTTAAAGGAAAATCAATCTATTGTTTTTAATACAAATAGACCTCCTGTTCACTGTAAAGTGCCACGTTTTGATATATTGAGCTTTAAACTTTAAGCTCCATTTTTTGGAACTCAAAACTCAACCTAAAACCCCTCCCTACCTTCCTCTCCCAAACCGTTCCTACAACAATTTGTTGATGTTGCATGATCATGTATAGGCCTACATTTATTATGTATTATATTGTTTATGTTTAAATAACATTTAAACATCAAACTCCTCTGACCTCATCTGGTCTTTCCAAAGACTCGCGCACACACACACACACAGAAAGGGAGAATGCTATGCTGTAACGTCTACACACACGGAGCTACTGCTGTTGTTCTTGGGCGGATATGAGACTCACCACAGGATTTTCAAAATAAGAGTATCGATATGAATCGATCTTATTACATTGCATCGATCCGATTCGATCGTTGATAATTACATCGATGTATCGATCTGGATTGATGTATCGTCCCACCCCTAGTAACGTGTGGAATGATTACTCAGAAAGACTCAGAAGAAGCTTCTATCCCCAGGCCATCAGGCTGCTAAACGAACAATGAATGAACACTACACAACAACAACCACCAAACGCACATAGCACACACATCCACACGCACACACTCACTTTAAACAAACACACTGTAGCACCCACTCCACACACTTATAGCACACACCCACTTTAAACAAACACACTGTAGCACCCACTCCCCACACTTTATATTTATGGATGAAGGATTGCACTACAACTCGTACACCTTACTGTAAATTGTACCTAAAATTGTACCTCATCCCATTTCTGCTTTGCACTAGATAGTACTGTACATTAGTACACTGCATAGTATTGTGTATTGTATATTATATGGTAACTCAGAACATTGTACATATGTCTATACCGAACACTGTGACCTCATTTTCTTCTTCTAAATTCATGCTATATTATGTTATTATGTTATTTGATACTATCTTGTCTAGCACAGTCTCTGGAGCGTAACAGTAAGAAGCATTTTGTATGAAAGTATTCTGTACTTCTGTATGACAACTATTAAAGAACTTGACTTGAACTTGACCCCCCTTAGATCTTTTTCCTCGCTGAGCAGGCGCCCCGACCGAACTGTAGGAGTCGCTGTTTACAACGACCAGGACCCACCCACCAGCTTTCCCACCCCTAACACTGCCAATTGTGTTAGTATGAACGACCAGCCAACTGGTAGCAATGCAGAGAGCTGGGCTCGAACCCAGCGTCTCCTGCATTGGTGGCGAGCGCCTTGCCCACTACACCACCTAGCCGCCCGCTACAGCCCTTTTTTAAAGACTAGCACAGCAGGATATCGATAACATAAAACACAGATACCGATATACCGGCGGGTTAGTCTGTAAGGATCTAAAGTAGCTTACATGGAAGCAGGGAGGAATGAGATTACACTTCTGTCGCACTACTACTAGTCTGTCATGATAAGAATCCTTTAATAATTAATATGCCATGTGTGCTTTTTAACGTGGCAAGAGCGAGATGATTTCTTCTTATAATGCAAGTGTGTTCTTCTTTTTGTTTTGTTGTGTGTTTTGAACACGCAGAGGGCACCTGGGCCAAGTTTCACTTTGTGGGATAATGAAGTGTTTCCGATTATCTTAATTATTATTAAGTGGATTTCGTATTATCCTGACACCTGTGCCCAATAAAACTCTTGTCATGTGGGACCCACAAAAAACAGACCCGCAAAACCATTTTGACCCTCAATTTAACGTGTACAGGTGTGATAGCATTTTCTCTCTGGAACATTCTAGAACAAAGTATTTTGGCTGAATATTATCTGTCGGTTTTGTTGTACAGGGAAAACATCGTGCAACCCGACATTGTTGTTTTCTTTTCTTTAATTCTTCATGCAAAAACACCCCAAAAGTCTTGTCGTTAATGGTCTCCTGTGACATGTGGTCATCAGACAGGTATTTCTCGAACAGCCCAAAGACACACTGGAAAACTTTGCTATTCATAGACACGACTGTTGGCGCGTGCATTAGTCATCACGGGACCCGGACTCCTGCCAGTAGAGGTAAAGCAGGTCGGTCACGCCGCCCATTATCTTGCATGAAGGGCAAGTCAGGTTATCAGCTAAAGCCCTTCAGTGTATTAGATCATCGCACTCTTTTTACACTCCGTCCGGTCAGTGGACCCGGAGGACGCTTGGGGTTGTTCTCCACCCGCAGCAGGTAGAAACTCTGCAGAAAGAGCACACGTCTCAGTCAAATGTTATTCCTCCTCTTGTGTTGTGGAATGTGAGAGATCCGTCTTCTCCTCATTCCTCGCAGTTCCAGTCCGCAGAATAACTCCCAGCCCCAGGCTTCCCGAGGCCCCACTGCTGCCCTTAAAGGAGGGGCCCCGGCCACTTCATTGCTTGTCCTCAATTACATGTGTGATTGGATCCCTCAAAGGCATTTTCCAGGATAGCCCTCAAAACATGGCAGGCATGTAATAGGCCTGTTATCCCAGAGAAGGACTCTCCCACAGTCTTCCAGAGGTATAATTTTGAAAGATTTGAGTGAGTGTTCAAAAAAACATTTAACCGCTGTCTGTGATGGGTCCACCAGTTGGCCAGCACTCTAATGTAACTAGGGGTCATTGAGAAGGCAGAATGAGGATGGATAGAGAGGGAGAGAGGGAGGGAGGGAGAGCAGCAGCTTGGGATTGAGGACAATCTTTGAAACTTCATCTCCTTCACTGTCAACGGGTTGATAAAATAAAAACAAGGGCCATGTCTGAAAGGTCCTCAGTACCCTGTAGTATCAGACGGAAGCTAAGCTACTAGCCGAACCCAACTACCCCACGCTCTTTGCTTTTAGAACCTTATGTCAAGTAGGTTCACCCAGCAGGTAAAAAATCTGTTCCTACTATATGCAGTAGGGAAGTTCTGTCCCGACTCCCACCCCAACATAAAATGGCATTGTTATTCGTGTCAACAGTAGCAACACATCCTACTGTGTTTTAATTATTGTACTATGTCTTAATTATTGTAGTGCTCATGTCACCTGCCCCAGAGACTAGAGCCATATGGAATCCGCAATCACGGAATCGCGGACGGAATCGCGGACGGAATCGCGGAATTGAGCAATAAAAATGGAATCAACTATTAAATTTTTTTTTTTTTTTTTTTTTTTTTATGTTGTGGGACTTGTACAGCACTTTGTTCAACTTTAAAGTTTAAAGGCAGTGCTGTAAAGTTTAAATCTTAGACAAACAAAACACTTTGCTTTCATGAAATATTGTAAGCCGTCATTTGAGGCTTTATAAAAGCAGCACAATGAACACAAATCTGTCAGTGCCGAGTCCGACCTCATCTTAAATAACAAACAGCATTGCTTGTTGTAGTTAACAAAGAGAGGCAGAGTTGATTTAGCAAAAATATATATAATCTTTTTATTTAATTTTTTTATAATCAAATTTTATTTTCATATTCGAATCCCATGCCCATCGAACGAAGCTTCGAAGTATTTAAGACAGCCCTATTAAATGGACTGTTATATCTTATTAAATTGTGGACATTTATTCATTCCCACTTATTAGACACTATTTCTGATGGTAAAATGAGCGTACAAAGCAAAATACAGAATTCTGAAATATTAAAACGGAAAAAACGGAATTTGGAAAAAAATATAATGGAATTTGGAAAAAAATAAAACGGATTTCATATGGCTCTACCAGAGACTACAGTTGAAAATTAGCCAACCTGGCTAAACTGGCATATTTACAGTCAAATGTTCTATGCATGCACTGTCTCTGTATTTTAAACCAATAAATACAAATACAAATACAAAATGCAGCGTCTCACTCTGTTGGGTGTTAGATCATTTGTGATGAACAAACAAAAGTAATCTGTTGATCTACTTACACTTTTTGCAGATAACGTCAGGTGAAGCCTTCTATTCTAATCGTTGATTAATTACAAATCCACTTCCCCAAAGTAACCATGCTCAGCAGCACACTTGGTTAAACCCGGAAGGCCGTAGACTTATGGGTACCGAAAAAGGTCAAAAAGAAAAAAATGCCTACTCGACCCAGGGTTTCCGTTAGAAAAAATTGTTGCCGGTCTCAGGGGTCAAATGAGAGAAATTCCGGTCAGAGTTTTAGGCATGTAGATTTATAATATTTTAACTTAAAACTAGGCTACTTTTGTGTATACAGTCATTATATTCCAAATAAAATAAGTCCAGAGACTCGGTGCTGCTGCCGACTTTAAATCAAATAGGTGTCTGTGGGCAGTCGCCCGACATTAATAAACAGCAGTCGGTTATAATCACATTTTTATGAGCTAATTGTAACTGAGGGGTACAATTCCCTGACTGTATTACTAGATATGATACTTACTACCACTACCTTTGTACTTAATATTCGGCCACCCAGTACTCGGCATAAATATATTATGATGAACACTGTCACGTAGATGAAACGGATCCAACACAAATGTACGAATTAGAAATAGGTCTTTATTTCTACACAGCGATGGTGTGTAGAGCAAGCACTTAATCAAATCAATCACATTTATGAATGGGAATTAGTATGCACTTTTATGGCAAGAGTATTCGTCGGTATATCAATAGAGAATGTCCAATCTCTGAAGGCGCAGGTGGTACATATACGACCTGGAATAGTTAAGGAATAACAGCAATGATACTTTAATGATTATAGACTGGATACACTAGGGGGGGTTAATCCGGTCGCTTGTAAGCCGACAGGAGTAGGAAGGGGGGGGGGGGGTAGAGTCCGGCTGCCTCATCCGGCCAAGGGTATCCCAGGTGAACCCACTGTAGTGCCGTTCAATGCGCCGGCGATCCTTGGACCACAGATGAAAGCAGATGGACTCTTTGTGGGCCGGCGTCCTCCGGTCCACGGAGGAGAGACGTGAAGCGACCTCGTCTTGCAGAGCGTCTCCTCACCTTGCGTCCTCTCCAGGGGGGGGGGGTTCCAACACACGGCAGTGTCGGGGGTCTTTATCCATGGAATAATCAACGTATACAAAGCATAATCCGTGCCTGGGAAGGCGGGCTGTCGTCGGTAGAATAATCCGGTATACAGGTCCACTCGCTCGTCGGCTCTGGGGCTCCTCGGGTGCAATCTCACATGGGGTCGATCATCCTGGATAAACAGCCAGTTCTCTGCCCGAAACGATGGGGTACTGACTACGGTAGTATTCTCACCGCACGAAGCACTATATATTAACAGACTATTATTAGCTTAATAGACTACGTCCAACTCGACGATATAGTGCCAAATATGACTATTCAAATATTAATATACACGATGTCTCAATACCGATGGTAGGCCGAACTTGGCCTTACTCCCACACGTGGCGTCGCGGGGAGGCTTTACGTCTGTGACTCTATTGGAGGGTAAGAAACTGGACTGAAAAGGAAGTCCTACTTTAGTAGCGCAGTATATATACGCACTATGAACAAATAGTCCCATTAGTGGTGCGGTAGCCAGATTCCTACGCGGAACTAGGACTTGTTCGTACATGTTGAGCGGTACGTTTGAACTGGGTCTGGGGGGTATGGCAGCCTGGCACCAAGGTCTCGACCAATAGTAGAATGGAGACTATTATGGGATGTTCAGTAGGCTAGAATGGATATTCAATGCATATTGTACAAGGAATATACAAGGGATATCAAGGAATATTAGAGAATATACAAATACAATTAAATATATATATATAATAAATATATATATTCGGTTTAATCTGGCCCTTCACAACACTAACGAATTCCGTTATATTGGACATTTGTATTAATTATATCAAGCGAAGAACTGAGAAATTTGGCAGAGAGAGACGGCAACATTATCGTGGGTTTGCGTGATGACTCTCCACCTCGCAACGACTTATTTGCAAAGAGTATGGCGCTGCAGAGCAGCAGATTCAGCTGTTTTAAGGCTCTATCTGGGGACTGCTCAACAGCGCCCCCACCCAACAGCTGAATTGCCAATGGCTGAATTGGAGTACTGCACTCTGCCGGTACAGATGGGTGGGTTATGGTGGATTCTGTGGCTCTGCAGCTGCATGCAGTCGCAAATCTAGCAGCAATCTCCCGCTGACACAGAGGTGTCATTATTATACCTGCTTGGTGAAGCAACGATGAAACAAATGTAATGATTGTTTCGTTCATCGCATAGGCTATTTAATTTTAGGCTATTTTAATACAATTAAAATAATCAAATTGTGCTTAGAGGGAATTATTTTCACCGGACATTAAGACCGGAGAGATTAAATATGTCGGACTTCAACAGATTTTGCCGGTCAAATACCGGTAATTACCGGCTAACGGAAACGCTGACTCGACCGTTATAAAGTTACGACTACTTAACCTCCGTACTTCAGGGGTTTTCCAGATACGGCAAAGGGCCTTAGTGTCCCCGAGCCTGACCTCCCGTAACCCTGGGTGCGATCCCCAGCGGACCTTGCGAATGGGCCAGAGAGTCCAGCACCGGTTCTATTCTGATAAGTGACGTACTGCCACAAACCCCCCCCCCTCCCCCCCAGCCCTGCTCATTTATTCACATCTCCTGACACATTACTGGCCGAGCAGGCGGATGTGTGTGTTGAGTGTGTGGGATGGACACAGAGCAGCTGTGGGTTTCCGCGCTGGCACTGGGTCCAGTTTACTTTGTCCTACGAAACACGTTCTCTCTCTGCCTGTGTTTAACCAAGTAGAAAAAGCTCAATTTCTCTTTCCACCGCCTCGCTCTCTGAAGTGCGCTCTCGCCTCATCTCCTCGTCCTCCGTAGCGATCCCGCATGCGCTATTTCCTCGCATCTCTTGTCTCCTTTCTTCCCAGCCTTTTGATGATGAGTGACTCACATTATTTGTGGGGGGGGGGGGGGGGGGGGGGGGGGGGGGGTACATGAAAGGGTTTTAAAAGTGGTTTTGCGGGTGTAGGGTAGGATTTGCGAACTGTTAGTGATTCAGAACTCAAGTGGACGTATGTGGGGGTGTGTGTGTGTGTGGTGGACATGTGTGTGCGGTTAACACTGAGAACCTGTCAGCCCAACGACGGGCCATAGGAAACACAGCGGCTTAAAGCACGCTCCGATCGCTGAGGTCGGAGCAGCCAGAGATCGCTGCATTGTGATGTGTCGATGTAATCATTCTTTGACACGCGATGGGGATATTATGATGTGACACACAGTCACACACACACACAGAGAGAGAGTGATTATCATTCAGCATGCCAAGACTGAAATCTACTGTATTGTTCACAGCTAAAACACATTGTTCATGGCTAAAACACATTGTTCGGCGGTACAAACTATAGCCTAATTCATGCAGCTACTTTGACTGTGTTTATAAGTTAGCGGGTGGAGGGGAACAAGTGGGGGCGTAGGGCTTGATATGGAGCCAAGGCAAAGTGAATCACTCTGTCCAGAGGAGAGGGCTTTAGGAGACGAAGAAAGAGTTAGAAGTTCATTCTGTTACATATTTGGGCCACTGCGTAGATCGGGGGGGGGGGGGGGGGGGGATAGAGAGACGGATGGGGGAGGTGATGTCCCTGTGGATAAATGCAAGGCTTTTAGAGAGATATCAGTGACTGACAGGGCTCAAATCTTCTGTCTAGTGCCTGGCTCAAAGGACTGTGAGGGGTGCTGGGAGGGAAAAGAAAGAGCGTAGAAACCTTTTTTCTTTTCTTTTAAAAATCTCCACCAGGTGGTAGCCTGGGAGGAGATTATGTGTGCGTGTGACTGTCTGTGTGTGTGTGTGTGTGTCTGGCTATCGGGAGTTAATCCTGACCACTACAAAGCCACGGCGGATGAAACTGTCCTGGGAAGTGAATGCTGGAATGTTTTTTGGTCAATGTGGTTTGGTCAATTCTTTGGTCAATGTGGTTTGGTAAATTCTTTGGTCATGTGTCATCACACATGGGATTACAATATACCAAGACAATAACATATTTCAACTTCCAGTACCATTACCAATAAACTCCTTTCTGTAGATTTACAATAAACACATTATAATAGACAATCCGGTAGTACTGTACCCTACATACCGGTATCTTACTCCAAGTACAATAAGACTAGTAAACCAGTAAACACACACACAAATAATAATGTAGTATCCACACACACACACACGCACACGCACACAAAAAGGCTCCTCCATCATATAGCTCTCCTTTTCTGTCTTGGGCTCCTATCAATGTCCCCCTTCTGCATTATCCAAATAGCATAGTTACACACATGGATCATCATCAATTACTCAGAATCACTCAAACTATACTACTCATATTCAAAACGGTATAAAACGGAAGTGTACGGATGAAAAAACAATCTGTTTTTGCATGTTGACCAGAAGCAACTCACTTGACAGTCGACGGTAGGGGTGTAATGATGCATCGATTCTAATGTGTTAGAATCGATGCATCGATTTTAATATGTTAGAATCGATTATACATATGTTTTTTTTTGTGTCTGTATTGTTTTTATTGACCTATAGTCCATTCATGCTGAGTGAATCAGTTCCCCCAGCCACATTTGTGTGTTCAACATTTTTTGGGGAATTAACTGATAGAAAATGTATAGAAAATGTATCGAATCGAATCGTGGTCAAATGAAGAGATTTCATGATGCATTGAATCGTTGCCTGAATAATCGTAATTAGGGATGCCCCGATCGATCGGCCAGCGATCGGTATCGGCCGATATTCAGTATAAATATGAGATTGGTGAATTCCGATAATGCTTTATTTTCGCCGATCGTGAAAACCGATCGAAAAACATGATCCAATTCTTAGCGGATATCTCACTTCAGTCTCAGACACACGGAGCTGCAAACTGCCGCTCCTCCTCCTCCTCCTGCCCCTCCTGCACCTGTGTAAACAAGCTCGGGCAATAGTCTGCTCTAACCTAGTGCATGCGACCTCCGTGAGCTAACGTTAGCTACCGTTACTGTTTAAACAGAATGACCCAGTCAACTATTCACTTTTACATGAGGCATTGTCTAACGGTATCTAGCCGGCTAGCTACTGATAGCTCCTGATATCAAGAAATGCTCCAGCAATAGTCTAGTAGTGCATGATAGCTCACGTTAGCTCACGTTAGCTCACGTTAGCTCACTGTTCAAAACGAAATGTCCCACTAAATAGTTCACTGAGGCGTTGTCTTAACGTTATCTAGCCGGCTAGCAGTAGCTACAGATAGCTCCTGATATCAATGTCTTATAACATTGATTCGATGCGTATTCGAGCTGAGGGCATGCTGAATGTGATTTGACAAAAGCACAGTATACCAATAGGGTCCAGCTGCAGTGCCGGAGAATCCTGGCCGTAGCTGGAGGCTACTCGAGTACACACAGACAGTGGAGCTGTTTGCAGATAGCGAGCATTTTGACTTGTTGCGTGGTGGCGATGTCTCGCAGATAATACAACTACAAGTATGATTATATAATATATATTTTTTATAAAAAAATATATATATATATATTTTTTTATACCAAAAACGATCGGTAATCGATCGGTATCGGCCGATATGGCTCATAGACGATCGGTGATCGTATCGGTGGCAAAAAACGTGATCGGGGCATCCCTAATCGTAATCGAAATTAATCGTTGTGAGGTTGCATCGTTACACCCCTAGTCGACGGCGTTATTAGATCCATAGCTATAATATAAAATATAGTTTTAGGACTTGCAAGTTTGGCATTCTAAAACTATATCCATTGAATAACGCACTGGCGCTGAAGGCCATCAGTGCCCCCCTGCTGCTGGCGTCCAATGTGTTAATGGGTTTGGTTGAATTTGCATCAATAGATTTTCCGAAATCCCTCTTTGCTAATGGTGTATAGGCCAGGGCTGCACGATTTTGGGAAATAATCTAATTGCGATTTTTCGGACAGATATTGCGATTGCGATTAAATTTGCGATTATAATATATATTTTTTAAACCAGCCCCACAGAGGTTTATTGTAAAATGCGGCTTGCATCTGGCCTACGCGGTGGGTCTTTTCAGGACACCGAGCCTGAAAATGTTTCTTTTTACCTGGGAATCGATACCGGTACCCAACGGTACCTTTTTTTCTGTACTTTACTCTCCCTCTCTGAAGTCTAAACTTCACAACACACAATCTAAAACCCCTTACCTACCTCTCCCAAACCGATCTTGTATCTCAATGGGACTTCCTGGTTAAACGTATTAAAAAAATATAAAAACTCCGTTTTTTTTATGTTTTTTTTTCTCGATTTGATAATTGCATCATTCCAAATCGCGATTTCGATTTAAAATCGATTAATCGTGCAGCCCTAGTATAGGCACCATGTCTCTTGCCAAGTAGTTTGTTACAGTCTGTGATTTCTTTATGTCTCTGTGAGGTCTTGTCGTATGGCGTAACACTCGCAAACATATCTGTAATTGTGCTTTGGTTTGTTTGGCTAACAGGGTGAGGCCGGCTTTCACTTAGTCTTTACTTGCCTGGGCTTTCACTCGCATGCATTCACCACACACACACACACACACACACACACACACATACACATACACATACACATACACACACACACACTTAATTAAATTGCAAATCACAGCCTTTTGTGGTTCTATAATTACACAGGCTGACATTGTTGAATCGTGCAGCACTGAGTATAATAGTGTGTAATAGTATAATAGTGTAGTATAGGCTACTAGAAAAGAAATGGGTGGCTAAGGGCATCTAGTATCAAAAGATAAACAAAAATCTCTCCACTGGGCAACTAGAGATGACACACGCTCATGTATTTCATCACCTGCATAATGTCATCTATTAGGTTGAAGGAGATGGAGGAGAGGAGAAAGGATAGGGTTAGATTGGATATAAGAAAGGATGGGGTCTAGACTTAAGGGCAGATGAGAAAGGATAGGGTCTCTAGACTTTAGGGCAGATGAGAAAGGATAGGGTCTAGACTTAAGGGTAGATGAGAAAGGATAGGGTCTAGAGTTAAGAGCAGATGAGAAAGGATAGTGTCTAGACTTAAGGGTAGATGAGAAAGGATAGGGTCTAGACTTAAGGGCAGATGAGAAAGGATGGGGTCTAGACTTAAGGGCAGATGAGAAAGGATAGGGTCTAGACTTAAGGGCAGATGAGAAAGGATGGGGTCTAGACTTAACACTTTGACTGCCGGGACCCGTCTTTAGACGTCTTTCCTGGCCATGCTAAATATCAATATTGAATATATCAATATTTCAAAAATCTGCGATCGGATTCATAATGTCCCTCCGCTGGCCTGAGATCCACCAGCAGGACCCACTGAGCTCTCTGGCGGTTCAGGAGCGCCATCTGGTGGCCGATCGGCGCAACCGCTTAACAGGAAGCGCAGTAGAGGTTTTGCTGGTCGGCCATATTACTTCCGGGCACTCGGTATAGGTTCCGGCACTCTAGCTCGTCACACTACATAGCGATCGATTGCCAATAACTCGATAAACAACATGATTTGGACGTATATACCATTATACAAGCTGGAGATGGACCGGGTAATAATATATCCCATAATGATAAAATTTCTACTCGACGATGATCGCCCAACGGCGCGCGGAGACTGGGGTGAGTTTCAGCGTGTAACGTTACCGTCTTCGATAATAACTGATATTATCAACATTTGACCCACATTAGATGATTGGTATAACGCTGCCCACGGAATTATAAACGCCCCCTCGCCCATCCGGTCAACATCAGATGATGTGTAGTAACTTCTAGAAGTACGTCTAGTTGGAATTTTTTATATTGCGCTGATTGCCATCAAACTGTATTTCATCATCAATATAATGCATTTGGGGCTATATATCACGTTCTGGAGAAAGCTGCAGAAAGAGATGAAAACATACTTATACATTAGACCATACTTTACTATGAATATGTGAATGAAAAAGTTTAACGTTGCTACACAATGAACAATACATATAGGACTTTGAATGGGCCCTAATAATGGCAATGTAGCAATAGAATTTAAAAAGTTATAGCCCTGCAAAGAAGGGGACTTTCTCCATAGACAAATAGCGCTGGCAATCTATGGTATATCATTAATTTAACCTTAGGCAACCAAAGTGTTAAGGGTAGATGAGAAAGGATGGGGTCTAGACTTAAGGGCAGATGAGAAAGGATGGAGTCTAGACTTAAGGGCAGATGAGAGGATATGGTATCTAGACTTAAGGGCAGATGAGAAAGGATGGGGTCTAGACTTAAGGGCAGATGAGAAAGGATGGGGTCTAGACTTAAGGGCAGATGAGAAAGGATGGGGTCTAGACTTAAGGGCAGATGAGAAAGGATAGGGTATTCTAGACTTAAGGGCAGATGAGAAAGGATAGGGTCTCTAGACTTTAGGGCAGATGAGAAAGGATAGGGTATTCTAGACTTAAGGGCAGATGAGAAAGGATAGGGTCTAGACTTAAGAGCAGATGAGAAAGGATGGGGTCTAGACTTAAGAGCAGATGAGAAAGGATGTGGTCTAGACTTAAGGGCAGATGGGAAAGGATAGGGTCTAGATTTAAGGGCAGAGGAGAAAGGATAGGGTCTAGACTTAAGGGCAGATGAGAAAGGATAGGGTCTAGATTTAAGGGCAGATGAGAAAGGATATGGTCTAGACTTAAGGGTAGATGAGAAAGGATAGGGTCTAGACTTAAGGGCAGATGAGAAAGGATGGGGTCTAGACTTAAGGGCAGATGAGAAAGGATGGGGTCTAGACTTAAGGGCAGATGAGAAAGGATAGGGTCTAGACTTTAGGGCAGATGAGAGACTTTAGGGCAGATGAGAAAGGATAGGGTCTAGATTTAAGGGCAGAGGAGAAAGGATAGGGTCTAGACTTAAGGGCAGATGAGAAAGGATAGGGTCTAGATTTAAGGGCAGATGAGAAAGGATATGGTCTAGACTTAAGGGTAGATGAGAAAGGATAGGGTCTAGACTTAAGGGCAGATGAGAAAGGATGGGGTCTAGACTTAAGGGCAGATGAGAAAGGATGGGGTCTAGACTTAAGGGCAGATGAGAAAGGATAGGGTCTAGACTTTAGGGCAGATGAGAGACTTTAGGGCAGATGAGAAAGGATGGAGTCTAGACTTAAGGGCAGATGAGAGGATATGGTCTAGACTTAAGGGCAGATGAGAAAGGATGGGGTCTAGACTTAAGGGCAGATGAGAAAGGATGGGGTCTAGACTTAAGGGCAGATGAGAAAGGATAGGGTCTAGACTTAAGGGCAGATGAGAAAGGATGGGGTCTAGACTTAAGGGCAGATGAGAAAGGATAGGGTCTAGACTTAAGGGCAGATGAGAAAGGATGGGGTCTAGACTTAAGGGCAGATGAGAAAGGATGGGGTCTAGACTTAAGGGCAGATGGGAAAGGATAGGGTCTAGATTTAAGGGCAGATGAGAAAGGATAGGGTCTAGACTTAAGGGCAGATGGGAAAGGATAGGGTCTAGACTTAAGGGCAGATGAGAAAGGATGGGGTCTAGACTTAAGGGCAGATGGGAAAGAATGGGGTCTAGACTTAAGGGCAGATGAGAAAGGATAGGGTCTAGATTTAAGGGCCGATGAGAAAGGATGGGGTCTAGACTTAAGGGCCGATGAGAGAGGATGGGGTCTAGACTTAAGGGCCGATGAGAAAGGATAGGACTTAAGGGCAGACGAGAAAGAATAGGGTCTAGACCTAAGAGAGCTAATGCTACTCTGTTCATGTGCACGCTAAGAGCCCTTGACCTGCCATTGTGTCATAATGACAGAACGTCCGTCGGTCCCATGCTTAAGGTTAAGACTCTAAATTGTGTTAGAGTGCGCGTGGAGCCGCGCAGTGTTCCTGCCGGGCTGCGCGGAGGAGGAGGGCGGCGAGCGGAGATGAAGGGCCTCTTGTGTACTCAGCAGCCAGGAATGTGTGAGCAACACACAGGGTTCACACACCACCACCGACATGCTGTCTACTCGCGTATTAATCATCGCCGTGTCGAGATGTGGACTCCTGGAAAACCCTTTGTGCGCGCGTGGTTTGCATGTTTGCATGTTCCCTTATTCGAGTAGGGGGAAATCCTAACGGGCTCTCTCTCTCTACCGGCGGGAGTATTTCTCTTTTGTTGCTTGTTTTCTTAAGTGAGTGTGTGCTTTACAGCAGACCGGTAACGTGTTTGGACCTTGGCACACAGAGGCAGACTAGTAGACTCCTCGGAGGGCAGTGAGCCCAGTGTGGGTCCGGTCTCCTCACAAGCAGATTATACAGAGCGCGTTCTGATTGTACGTCGAGCCCAGAGCGCCAGAGAGACCTCAGCGCAGAAGTGTCGTTATGGGCTCCAAGTTAGTGGTCGACCGATAATGTCAGTCTGCCAATATATATCGTGTCAATACTTGCCGTTTTTTTAAATATCTAATTTCTCAACTTCATAAAAATCTTTGTGCTGCTAGACATTAGGGCTCAATTATAATGCTGGTCATGAAAACGTTGATACAAATCCCTCAATGCTAGGTTACCTCCAAAGTACAAAATATTTTTGAAGGGAAAAGATATAATATTTTATATCCAAAGGTTAGCAATATTTTGTCAGGGTACATTTAAGCCAACTCTATGTTTAGCCAGCTAATATAGCTATTAGTGAAACGTTTTGTATCTCATTTATTATTATTATTATTAAATGGTTGTATTTGATCAAAGGCAAAACATTTAATAATTATCTGCCATCGGCCGCCCTGCTCTCTGTATATATCTGTATCGGCTCGGTCGTTGAAAAAAAACCCATAATGGACGTCCACTCCTCCAAATAGAGTGATGGATTTAGAACCGCGACCGTACCAATTCCCCCCCGTCCCCCGTGTGGTTTCGGTTCCCCCGTGAATGGAACGGCCCTCCTCCTCCTCCTCAGACCACATTACGATGAGATTGAGACCTCATCCTCGGGTTACGCGGCGTCGCTGAGTTGGGCGGAGGGGGGTGCGGAGAAGGCGGCCAATTTAACCGGCGCTTATAATTGCACGCAAGTGTACCATATATATGCATATGTGTTTACAACGAAGAGCGACCATAGCCAGGCGGCCCACGCGCGGCGGCCAAACCGGGCCAGGCGAGGTAATGGCCTGTGTCTGAGAGCAGTAGCACTAAGTACAGGCTTGAGGTCAGGGACGCTCTCTCTCTCTCTCTGAGAAACACAGCGGCTGCAGTGGCTCTGCTCGTTCATTCAGCCACGAGGAGCATTACAGACCGACGTCCACTGGAAGAGTCCAAGCCCGGCACTTCATGAGAGCAGCACAGATCTGGCTCCTTCCAATGCACATAGTCCCGTGGTTGGAAATAGGAACTGCTCCGTCCTCTGTACTCCACCGTGAATGGACTCACTGGATACATTGTTGGAGGATTTTAGCTGCAATGCAAAGCGGTGGGGGGCCAACGTGTGAACCGTTTTATGAGCATGTGTTCAGTCTCTGGCTACTACCAGTGTTGTGGTACTCGAGTCCAGGAATCGGACTTGAGTCCCGAGTCCTCAAACTGATTTTCAGGACTCGTGACTTGACTTGGACTTCAGCAGCACTGATGGACTCGAGCATTGACTGCATTCGGACTTGGAAGGTGCAGACGAGGACTCAGACTTGTTAATTGATAAATACATTTATTAAAAAATATATAAAAAAGGCCCTAATAATTTGGCATAAGATATTGATGGCTATATTAATGGCAAAGTAAATAAACTATTTTTATTTGTATATCAGCTCTCTGACTGCCCGAGTGGAGTGGACTCATCAACCTTGATGACTTGGACTCGGACTTGCACTCGGACTCAATGCCGGCTACATCCCGGGGCTGTTGCTTGAGACGGGAGGGGCCGGGTCCAACTGGACTGACCCAGTCCACTGGACTGACCTCTCGCGGTCCTGCTCCAGCAGAGCGGTGAGGTCGTCGCTCCTCAGGATGAAGCTCCTGTGGTTGCTCTCCTGCTCCTCCAGCCTGCAGAGGGCGCCGCTGTGGGCACGCTCCACCTCCACCAACTGCCCCATCATCCGCCTGGATGACCGCCGCTGGGTCTCCACCAAACGGTCCAGCTGGTGGGACGGGACGGGGGGAGCGATGGCGAGTTAAAGCGGGTGATATCGTTTGATCAGTTAGGTTTGCACTGTACTACTGTGTATTTTAACATCTTCTAGACTCTAGAGTGTCTATGCAGTATGCACTTCTTAAAGGAACACGCCAACATTTTGGGAAATGAGCTTTCTTCTGCCGTCTTCTCCAGAGAGAGACAAGAAGATATACACCAGTTTCCTCTCTGTGCGTTCAGTAGAAAGCTATCTGGCTGCATGTTAGCCTAGCTTAGCGCAATGCATGGAAGTGGACATGACCGGTTAGCCTAGGCATTGTCCAACTAACACCTCTCCCGAAGGCCAATTGGTCATGTCCACTTCCATTCATTGTGATAAGCTAGGCTAACATGCAGCCAGATAGCTTTCTACTAAAGGCACAGAGAGGAAACTGGTATCTATCTTCTTGTCTCTCTCTGGAGAAGACGGTAAGCTCATTTCCCAAAATGTTAGCGTGTTCTTTTAAGTGATTGAGGTACTCATTATCGGCTGTTTTGTTTGTCGTTACCTCAGCCATTGGTTTCTTGTAGACGTGGTGCAGTCGGGCCTGATGTGCCTGGCCTTCACAAGCCTGGGCCTGGATGGAGTCTCTCTGCAGGGCCCGCAGCGCCCTCTCAGGACCCTCAGAGCCATACTGGGCCTCCAGAGTAGCCAAACCCATCTTATCTGCTCTCAAGATCGTGATCGCCTCATCTCTGGCCTGGTGTGTCATTGGGACAGTAGGAAAAACAAAGTGGTAACAGTGAAGCCACAGGCCGGGCCTCTTCTACAGGAGGGTGAGACCTGAATTTCCCCAAGCAGATCAATAAAGGAATATCTTATCTTATCTTCAACATCTCACAGTTTGAATGTTTAAAGGGGAACTCCACTTTTTTTGGAAATTAGCTTATTTAACATCTTCCCTGGAGTTAGACAAGAAGATGCATACCTTTTTTGTCTCTGTGCGTGCATTTTAGCTTTGGGAATAGACGCTCCGTTAGCATAGCTTAGCTTCATCACTGGAAGTGAGGCAGGACAGTAGCCTTACAGTGTATTGCAAGGTCTGACATTGACCAAACTTGATATGCATGACCTTGGTGGGCTCTAGGTCAACTCCTGAAAAGGGGGTCAATGTCAGACCTTGCAATCAAAAGTTAGGGGGCGCACTGAAATTATGGCAAGGGTTATTAGCCCCCTAACTTTGATTGCAAAGTCTGACATTGACCCCCTTTTCAGGAGTTGACCTAGAGCCCACCAAGGTCATGCATATCAAGTTTGGTCAATGTCAGACCTTGCAATACACTGTAAGGCACTGTAAGGCTACTGTCCTGCCTCACTTCCAGTGATGAAGCTAAGCTATGCTAACGGAGCGTCTATTCCCAAAGCTAAAATGCACGCACAGAGACAAAAAAGGTATGCATCTTCTTGTCTAACTCCAGGGAAGATGTTAAATAAGCTAATTTCCAAAAAAAGTGGAGTTCCCCTTTAATGACTGAATGTCTGGATGTGTTGTTACTCATGGTCATACTCATCAGATTCATAATCGTCTGTTATCTGTGAGACTTAATCATAGCGGTTGAGTCCCGGGTTAAAACCAGACACGTCAAGAGACGGGTTCACACACGGCGTGATGTGAGCGCCGCTGACGTGGAGAGACGGTTCATCGGTCTCACCTGCAGCTCTCCTTCCAAGATGCTGAGGAGGAACACAAAGTCGTCCCGGGACAGGTCTTTGCTCCAGCTTCCGTCCACCTCCTTCTGGTCCCCGTCTGGCCTCCCGCTGTCCCCGCTGTGGTCGTCCGCAGGAGGCGGGACGTGTCGCTCTGTGTTCCGTCTCTCTGGATCCACTCTGCTCCTCCTGGAGGCCATCATGCTGCCGTTACTAGAAGGTGGTGGTGAGGGAGAAATAAAGGTTTCATGTAATAATCGCAATTCATGAATCCATTTCAATAATCGATTTTCTTAGTCTGCCTTTTTAATGATTTTTTCTTGGTATTGTGTGCTAATTTAAACCTAAACAGGTGTGGTTTTTAACTTGTAGCGTGTAGGTCTAACAATATATAGGCTAGAGTACATGGTTTTTATTGTAGGTCTAACCTTATGTAGGCTAGAGTACATGGTTTATATCTACTAAGTGTAGGCCTTCTGCAGTGAACTGGCGTGTGAACAAATTTATTATAAAAAATCACAATGTACTGAATGGGATTGAATCAAAGATTGCGATGAATCAAGAATAATTTGATAATCAAATTGTAGCCCTGAAAGCCATCATTGAATTGAATGGTGAGATCCATGATGACTAGCTACCAGGGGGAGGCATGTCTCTGAAGCTCAAAGTTTAAACCCACCTGAGAGGAGTGAGGGAGAGCAGGACCAGGTGAAGCACGTACACATGAAGAAAGAGGGATTAAAGGCCCAATCACAGTTTTATTTGACTGGGGTATAATATGGGCTGTATAATATGCATTCTGGAAGAGTTTTATTTGTAGATGGAAAGCTTTTATTTAATTTTTTTAACCTTTTTATTATCCATTGTAAATTGGAATACAGCCTAGGCCTGTTTTTACCAACATACCTTTTACAGCCATAAAATAGGCTACGTGTTGTTGTCTAGTGTTAGTCCTTGTGTCTCCTTGGGCTCAGTCAGTCTGTGTTGTCTAGTCTAGTGTTAGTCCTTGTGTCTCCTTGGGCTCAGTCAGTCTGTGTTGTCTAGTCTAGTGTTAGTCCTTGTGTCTCCTTGGGCTCAGTCAGTCTGTGTTGTCTAGTCTAGTGTTAGTCCTTGTGTCTCCTTGGGCTCAGTCAGTCTGTGTTGTCTAGTCTAGTGTTAGTCCTTGTGTCTCCTTGGGCTCAGTCAGTCTGTGTTGTCTAGTCTAGTGTTAGTCCTTGTGTCTCCTTGAGCTCAAGTCAGTCAACTAGAGCAGGGGTTCCCAAACTTTTCAGGCCAGGGCCCAGAAAATAAGGCGTCAGAGAGCCGCGGCCCAATGCACATCGTCGGGCTTTTTTTTTCTTTTTTTTTTGCCAGGCGACCGATTTTTTAAGCCAAATATCACTTCAATCCTATTAAGTTAGTTCAAGTTAGTTATTAATTTATATGTGCTATTTATGAGAGGGCTAACTTGTTGCAAAATAATAATGATAATAATAATAGCTTCATTAAAATACTATTGTTGCTTCGGTTATTTTCAGCGTTTTATGTGCATAATCTGTTATTTAGTTTGAAATGTTCGTTGAAATAAGTAGATTTTTCGTTTTTGTTTATTTATTAAGTTAATATAAAACTATATAGTCACATTTTAGAATACAATAGAATAGAATTTTAGAATACAACTAGAAACACTGTCCTGGCCTGCTTCTAAGTTCAGTGGCCTGACAAAAAAATAATAATAAAAAAATAAAAAAATAAAAATAAAAAAAATATTTTTTTTTATTTTTTTTTATTTTTTTTTTATTTTTTTTTTAAAATCATCTCGCGGCCCACCCGTGGCTGCTCGCGGCCCACCTTTGGGTCGCGACCCCGACTTTGGGAACCACTGAACTAGAGAATGAAAACACGTCTCTATTCCTGCTGCTTAATTTTGGCGGTGGGGCCAGCCATTTGTTTTGTGTTTGGATCCTAAAAGGCGGTGGGCCTTTTAAAGAAGGTTGGGCCAAACGTAGGCTACCCGCAATAGAAACAAATGAACTAAGTGGCTACTGTGTAGGTTTAATCAGTAACTGGCAGATAAAAGTCACAGCATTGTTATTATTATATAATAATTATTATTATTATTATTATTATTATTAAGATTTGTACCATTTATTGTAATATGACGATTTCTTGATATTTCTTGATATTTGTATACCTGGCACTGGTGATGACGTCCTAAAAAGATTTTTAGATGCAAAGTACCTCTATAACCAGTAGGGGTGTAACGGTACACAAAAACCACAATACGGTACGTACCTCGGTTATGAAGTCAAGGTTCGGTACGGGTTTTCGGTACTCAGGGGTGATGTAGTGTGCAGTAACTAATTGTACTTGTAGGGCTGTCAACGAATATTCTATATTGAAATGAATAATCGACTTGTAAATTTTATTTTTTTATAATAATATTAGATTGTGAAAAAAACAGCCCCCGGTGAGCGGTCGTTAGTGGTTAACATACCGTTTTATTAGTTCGGTACACAGCCATTCAGTACGGTACGGTACACACTGAAATGGTTCAGTACGGATACGTGTACCTTTACACCCCTAATAACCAGCAATGTCACTCACTTAAGGTCGCGATATGCTTCAACATCGGCTGTGGCTGCGTGGGAGCTAGACCTACATACTTCCTCGTCAGTTCAACGTGTGGGTTGCAGTACACCGCCAAACCACTAGGCTGTGCTGCGTTGTGTTGTACAAATTACATGATATATTTTCGGACTTCCTCAGCCAGTCTTTCTTCGATTTGGTCCATGTTTGTAACGTAGTTAATCACGATCGATAATGGAACGCTCCGACCGAGCTCCCGAGATGAGAAGCGGTAAATACGGAAGTACGTCAGAGGAACCCAGCCCAGCGGCCAATCGTAGCTATGCGCTGTCCACATCAGTTCACCTCGATTTGATGCACAGTTACATTTTTGGCCAGCCGCATGTAGACGTCGCCTGGTAGGCTTGTGGGAGCTCGGCAGGCTCGCCGCAACCTTCACAACCCACTTTGACGTCTTGAGTATAAATTAGGCATTACTCACTCACTCACTTACACCCTGCCCCTAGTGGCGACCCACAGGCACGGCACCTCATGCGAAACCAGTTCAATCTACACGAGAATGCGTCGCATCTACAACATCGCGTGTCCTTGTTATTCTAAGTTTAATGGGCTAATAGACGGACTCTTGTCATAACAGTTTGTGTTAAAGAGATTTATTGTTATGCTTATGTCATCTCATAGTCTCTCTCTTAGCACATTCACAGTGGTCAGTGTCGGCTTGCCAGGCTAGAGGACAGGAGGCGCCAGAAAGTAGGGCCTTAATTACTGACCACATGAGAATGGTATGTGTGTGGCTGTGGGTGTTTATTTTGCGTGTGTGTGCGTGTGCACGTGTGCGACGTGCATGTGCGTACGCGCCTGTGTGTGTGTGTTAGCTCACCTTAGCTAAACACTGCTTATTAGCCGGGGCTCTGTGACTCGGTTTTCTCATCTCATATTTATTGGGGGAAAGTGAGTGAGGTCAAGAATATGGAACATGATGTCATCTCTTTTGTTCTCTCCTGCTCTCCTCCAGTCAAAACACTCTCTCGGGCTCGGTGCTATCAAGAGTCCTTGTAGGGCCTAGTTACTTATCGGTCTTATTTACCAGTCCATTTACCATTTATCAGTGCCTTTTCTTCAGACCGGTAACCTGTTTTCTGTTTCTGCAGAGAACACCGGTCATGCTTAGTCAAACCTTTTGAAATGTCACAAGGTCCGTCTTGAAGACACGCTTGTGATTTTGGATCACGTCATATGGACCACATTCACAGACGAGAGTTTGAAGTGTAGATGGAAAAATACACTATTTGGAACTTTCTTACAACATTGCAAATCAGAACATTGTTCCAATTTACTGTTCACAAACATTATCGACTTTAACGAACCGTTTACAGTCACCAAAAAAACAATGAATACAATATTAAAAACACATAATTGAACCGTCGTCTAAAGGTTAGTCCTTCTATTGAGGAGCTCATTGATTGATTGATTGAACATTTTATTAACAGATTGCAGAATGGGTACAATACAGTACGGCTCAATACACACAATTGTTAAGGGGATGCAGCAGACCAGAGAAAGACTTGTGTCTTGTTTACATCAAGGTCCCCCATTTTCAATTCGGTCTGTCAAACTGAAGAATTAGAACCGGTCTCCGTTCTGATTTCATGTTTTTCGTGGCGGGGCTACCCCCGCTTTGTTCACGTTCGGCTCACCGATTGGGCCTTTTAATACTGGTTAGTGGTTACCTATTAACAGAATTTTTTTTCTAGTCATGCACAGTACACACACACACACACACACACACACACACACACTTGCACACTCTGTAGCAACAGCTGCTTGTTGTCATCAAGGCCTGAGAAGAACCTTGAGTTTCTCTAAACAAGATGAATGCCGGTACATCGGGGACAAACGCTGTGTGCGGAGAAAGAAAGGCTAAATAAAAGCCTTTAGCCAGTCGTGGGTTATTGCCAGAGACATCCTTTGGGCCGACATATTGATTCCTTGTTGGGGAGAGTGTATGCATGTATTATACATCCTCCCTGCCCTATAGCGGCATGCGTTTCCCAGAGAGAGGGAGAGAGAGCGTGAACGACTTCCTCGACCTCCCTCCCTCCCGCGGAGTCCTTTACCCTCTCCGTATCAATCACTAAGACAGATGGAGCTGTCTCGGCCTCCTCCCGCGCTCCCTCCCTCCACTCGTTTACGCCGATGGAAGGAATGATGAACCTCTTGACGCAAAGCACACAGAGGGCTTTTTATAAGGTCTCTCTCTCTCTCTCTCTTTCTAGCAGGCCGGACCTCTGCTTAGGAATACCATTCCCCCTATCATCACACACACACACATGCACACGCACACACAAAGGTCCACTTAGGCACAGAGCACTAGGGATGCACTGATATGGCTGAAACATGGGGCGATATGACCAAAATGTCATCACAATATTGTCCTTAGTTTTGATAGTATAACGGTATGCGACTATCGTTTTCCAGTGCTACAGTATATTTATGATATGACATCCTTAATATTTTTTTATTTTAATTTTTTACTTGTTTCAAGTTTTGTTTTATTTTTTACATAAGGTACATGCACATTACAGTGAAATGCTTGGTTCTGTATGAGCCCCCCCCCCGAGATTGTGCTTCATACAGTAAAAGAAAAAGTACAAATTGCTAAATGAGGTAGAAATGTAGTGCAAATCCTTTTGTAATAAATAGATAAAATATGGTGTGTTTAAAGTGTCTAAAGTGAATGTTAAAGGTGAATGTTAAAAGTGAGTGTGTGGATGTGTGTGTGTGCAATGAATGTAGAATGGATGGGTTTGTGTTGCATAGAGTCATTGAGCATCCTGATGGCCTTGGGAGTTGGGATAGAAGCTCCTTTTGAGTTTCTCTGTACTTGGCCATGAGATTCCGGTAGCGCTTGCCTGACTGCAGCAGTGCAAAGAGGCAGTTGTTTGGGTGGCTAGAGAGTCTTTGACTATTTTCTTAGCCCTGGCCCTGCAATGCCTGGTGTAAATGTCCTGGAGAGTCGGAAGCCCACCTTCAATTGTGCGTTCGGCTGATCGAGCCACTCTCAGCAATCTGCTGCGGTCGTGTGCAGTGCTATTTTAGTACTTATTGTCATGGTCCTATTCCATTCAAAAGGAACATTTTGTTTTAACTTTTTTAAAGGTGCTATAAGTGGTTTATTTTAGTTTGCTAAAATAAGTGGTCAGGTCTACATTTTCAAATAATAGCTCTACATTCTGACAGCCATCACTGATATAGATTGTTTGGTCAGTAATAAGGTTCTCCCCGTCCCTCCGCTCTGCAGTAAACAGAAAACACATTACCCACTTTATCTAATCACGAGAGAGAACTCCACACTGCAAAAATGGGCTGACACTTAACACTTTCAGAGCCCTTGCTTAACCTTGATTTACCGGTTGAATGTCCACCATCCACTTCAATGTTAGCGTTAAAAACGCCTAATCTATGTTTGAAATTATGGCTAGTTATGTGTCTAGTCTGCCCGTCGCTTATCAATGACTCGTTTTCCAGTCAACATTGTCGAAGCGGATTGTTTTTTTATCGGTTCATTTTCGTTTTATAGCATTTTGAAAAGCCCTCGTTTTCAAGGAAAATATAAAGATTCCATGATAAGACGTTTACTGGAATATTCTAGAATACACAAAAATGTTTTCATTTTTCGGTCTATTTATGAATAGTTTTCAAATAAACGCTAGATTATCGATAGTATATGTACGTATGCACGCTAGAGACGCGAGCTGAAAAATCGATTCTCTTATTTCCTCATCAGTGATCGTGCACACACACACACACACATAGGGCAAACGCTGAGATCTCGGCTAATACAACTCTGATTATCCCAAGACTGGTAAAATAGATTCCTTACCTCAGATCAGATGTTCTCCAAAAAGATCATTCCAATTCCTGATCGCCATTCCAAATATCGATCACGCTTATTGATTGAGTATTTATTGGCTACTGTGAATATATATTCCAGGCTGATTCCCGACCTGCAGTTACACAGGGATAGACGATAGGGGGCGCTTTTTTCCATTCTGAGTGCCTGGAGGAGCCTCTGTACCAACGGGAGACTCGGTTGATGAAATATGAAATCAGATCGCTAATAAACAAATAAAACTATATTTGTCGTCGTGGGCACTCAGTGGGGGGCCTAATAAAACGAGATATGTCGTCCGTGGCACTGAAAGTGTTAATAAGAATTAAAAACTAGTTTTAAGCAAATGTGTCTTTGAAACAAGTAATTTAGTGCAGTATGCTGCTAATTTGGCTTGGCAAGATTTCTTGAAATAAGGTTCTCTCTCACCTATTATTGGACATACAGTACAACAGGGCTGACCTTCAAATCTTTTTTGGCATTTGAAGCTTCGGGGGCCGAGATTCGGTTTTAATTCGAAGCTTCGAGATAAAAAAATATATATATATTAATATATATATTTTTTTATGTTGTGGGACTTGTACAGCACTTTGTCAGTGCTGTAAAGTTTAAACCTTTTAAAATCTTAGACAAACAAAACACTTTGCTTTCATGAAATATTGTAAGCTGTCATTTGAGGCTTTATAAAAGCAGCACAATGAACACAAATCTGTCAGTACCGAGTCCGACCTCATCTTAAATAACAAACAGAGAGGCAGAGTTGATTTTGCAAAAAAATTGAATCTTTAAATTTTTTGAAAGTTTTTAATATATTCAAATTTGTTTTTCCCTTCGAATCCCATGCCCACCGAACGAAGCTTCGAAGTGACAGCCCTACAACATACACCATCATCAGACCATTATGGTACACACAACATTCAACATCAGACCATTATGGTACACACAACATTCACCATAATCAGACCATTATGGTACATACAATATTCACCATCATCAGACCATTATGGTACACACAATATTCACCATCATCAGACCATTATGGTACATACAATATTCACCATCATCAGACCATTATGGTACACACAACATTCAACATCAGACCATTATGGTACACACAACATTCACCATAATCAGACCATTATGGTACATACAATATTCACCATCATCAGACCATTATGGTACACACAATATTCACCATCATCAGACCATTATGGTACACACAACATTCAACATCAGACCATTATGGTACACACAATATTCACCATCATCAGACCATTATGGTACACACAACATTCAACATCAGACCATTATGGTACACACAACATTCAACATCAGACCATTATGGTACACACAACATTCACCATAATCAGACCATTATGGTACACACAACATTCAACATCAGACCATTATGGTACATACAACATTCAACATCAGACCATTATGGTACATACAACATTCAACATCAGACCATTATGGTACATACAACATTCATTCACCATCATCAGACCATTATGGTACACGCAACATTCAACATCATCAGACCATTATGGTACATACAACATTCATTCACCATCATCAGACCATTATGGTACACGCAACATTCAACATCATCAGACCATTATGGTACATACAACATTCAACATCATCAGACCATTATGGTACATTATGGCATCGGGCCGATACAGATAAGGTGCATCCTGCGTCCCTACAATGTACCGGGTGGTTTTCCTCTCCCATCTCCCCTCCTACTTCATTTAGTAACACTCTAACTCACTCCATCCGGGTCCCGCGGAGCTACACAACACGCGCTTCCCACGGAGCTGTGGTGGCACATTAAGGCCACCGAGCCGCAGCCGCCATCCTTCAGCCTAAAAGAGTGTCTGATGAAGACGGAGCAGCGGCCGCCCGGCCAGCCGAGCCCCGCTGGCAGCGGCAGCAGCAGCGCTCCGCGTTGTGTGACCTGCTCCCTGTTTCCCTTGGAGCGGGAGTGTGTGTGCTTTTACTTTCTACTCACTCCATCCATCCACACTGCTGTTAATGCCGCCGGAGCGGCCAAGACACGTGCTGCCGCTTCCTGCTGCCTCCGGGGGCCCGCGCTGACGTGACGACTGACGGAGTCTGAGCATCTCGCAGCACACACACACACATGCACACACACGCATACACACACATGCGCACATATAGAGATACATGAGTGTATAGACATGAGTGCATGAGTCAGGTCCTTTTTCTTTCTTTAGGTGTGCACACACCATGTCTAGACAGGCACATGCATACTGCAGTGCATGTGAGCGGATCGGAGCGTGAGCGGCGCGGGGCGCGGAGCGGCCGGTTTTGACGTGAGCGAGGAGTGGGTTTTAAAATGAGTCGGCGCGACGTCCGGAGCGAGAGTTCTCCTCCGCTCCAATCCACTCCAGGCCGCTCACAGTGGTTTAACACTGATGTAATATATACATGCAGTACAATGCCAAAGCAACAGATGGCGATGTACAAACATGAAGGCCATTTTCAACCAATGAGAAGGGTGAACCTGTGATAGGCTAGCCTGTTCAGGCTTTGTCACTGTAGAGACGCCCACACTCACTCCAGTTAGAAAAAGTATCGACGCCATTGTTGTTGACGTTAGCTTACATGCTAACGTTAATGGCAGCGACCATAGCATTGTGGCTCGGCTAGCCTATCATCGCTTAATAGAACTAGTGAATGGATAAACAACGTTATTTAACATTGCAGAATGGCTACAATTACAATGCGGCTCAATACAAACAATTGTTAAGGGGCCCAGGGGGTGTAGACTGTTGTAGTTTGAGCTCATTTACACCATGCTCCAAAAAAAAAAAAAAACTGCTGAGCGATCTGGCGCGGGGAGTGGGGAGCGCTCGATTCAAGGTGAGCGGGGAGCGAGCGGAGAGCGACTTGGGGGCGGGGTCAACATGAGCGATTAGCGGAGCGGACCAAGCTTTAAAGAGCGAAGAGCGGATTTCTCGGCCGCGCCGATCCGCTCACGTGGCCTGGCATACTGGTGTGCAAGCAAACGCACACACGCACGCACGCACGCACGCACGCACGCACGCACGCACGCACGCACGCACGCACGCACGCACGCACGCACGCACGCACGCACACACAGACATTGCCAGGCATGTGCAAACACTCGATTCAGTGTGGCTCGGAGCCAGTGTCAGCCTCGGCACTGGTTGCCAGGGTTACCCCACAGAGGACTGTCCGCTGGCAGGCAGGTTGGCAGCTGCCCGTTTGTCTGTTTATTTATCTCGACGACGCCACCCGGGGCCTGCCCACCCGCATCCCACCGCGTAATAACGTTAAAATAATAAAATAACATTCACCCACTTTCACCCACTCACCCACCCACCTTCCCCACTCTCTCAACGCACGCATATATACACACACACACACACACACACACACACACACACACACACACACACACACACAGGTGGCATCTCACAATGGAGTGAATACGCCTATTGGCTGAGCCCATGAATGCTCACCTATTCCCTGACATTCTGAACCCTGCTATGTAAGCAGTAATAAAACCCGGTGAGGTTTATCACCTGTGTATGAAACCATTAATAAAGCGCTGAGTGGGCCTGTCTGTCCCTGGCCATTCATTCCCCCCGTGGCCCCCACTCAGGTCCACTTTATATCCACCTGTCACGGGAGGCTCGGCCCGGGCCGGTGCTCTGGACCCCTACGTGGCCACTGCCGGCGGTGCCAGTGTCGAGTTGGCACGGCGTCGCCCTCCTTAAATCAAGGTCTTTACGGCCGCTCGCACATTGGCAGCGGCGCTGTGCTTCAGGCATGGCTGGTAAGGCGGGTGCTGTAGCCTCGCCGGACTGGGAGCGAGAGAGACTCCCTGAGTTTGCTTACAGTTTGAGGTACCGTTTCATTATTGCTTTCCTGTGGCGGCTTATGTAACGACTCGGTATACCATCATTTGGATTTGAACGATTCCGGTTCCGATTCTCGATTCCGATTCTTTGAGGTGCAGGTCAAAACAGGTCACAGCTTATTTCGCAGGAGATTACTTCTTACATTTTTTTCATACTATTCACATTGTCAGTTGACTTGATACAGTTTAATTTGGTTGCTGTACTGTAACTAGGGTATTAATTAACAAAGTAAAAAGTTTTTTTTTTCTTTTTTTAAGAATCGAAATGCAAATATGTTACTTCCGGTTCCAGAACCAGAAGTTAGGAACCGGTTCCTATTAGAACCGGTTCTCGGTGCCCAACCCTAGGATACCGTTAGGTCCCAACTCCTGCACGCTAGGCGTGGTGCGTTTTTAGAACGATGCTTTGGGAGAAATCCAGAGAGCATTTGATGAGAGTTGGGCAGTGGACTCCTCTCTTGAGGTCGGTCCCAACAGATGGGGGAATCAACACTCACTTCTCCCATGGGGCCTTTTCAGGATTATATAAAAATATTCATATTTATATATACTGTGTATATATAGACATACAGACAGTCTTATAATAATTCATCATTCAAGTACACAAGTGCCTACTTAATCCACCAGGGAGACCAGTGACAGCACAAATAGGCTCTCTATTCGAACCAGTATCCCAAGTATGTTGACGTGCTTATTAAAACCTAATGTTCAAATGCTGCCTTCGTTTGTTAAGGATCCTATGGATCTAATGAAGAAAATATCAGCAGTCGGTGAGCTTCCATCTAGGTGCATATAGGCAACTTTCAATGTGTTGTTGTAATCTATATATATACCTCCATATAAGGAGGTCTCCAAGCATTAAAACGTCACCTAGAAAACAGAGAAGATGAGAATTCAGATCCTCCTGCAACAGGATTTTGGACATGGCATAATTTACACAACTATTTTAGTTTCTACTACCTAACACTTACAGGGTCTCAAAGGGATCATCTTTCTCACCATGTTTTGCATGTCTATACTGTATATGGGGTGTTTCCAAGAGGGATTCGCTTTCAACCCAGTGGAAAACAAATGGCATTCAGAGACTTTGCAGGACAATTAAACCCCAACTTAAAATTCACGTTGGTATTTCATCACAAAAAGATCCCCCTTCCCTTTTCCGCTGGTATGTCATTCCACTGAGGACTTCATGGATAAAGCAGTTGGAATGCGTCATGGTTTTGTTGAACGTGGCCCAGAACAGTGGATTGTACTATATAATCATTATTATTAGAGTAATATATGTGGGAATGCGGTATAGGACTAAGCCCTGTGATTGACATGTGAAAAAAGGCAAAAAGTGAGGGGGGAGGTACATCTCCATAGGGCTGTACGAATAATAGTTAAAATTTCAATTCCGATTTTGGCTTTCCCACGATCATTATTGTGCCGCATGCCGCATTGCTCTCATTTTGTCTTGTGTTGTAAATGCAGTGCACCCTTCCTTCACAGCGCTGTGCTCCGACCCCCCTCCATGCCCAAGCGGTAGTTTCAGTTCGTGTTGAGAGGGAGGAGCAGCTCAAGTGATTCTATTCATGTTCATCATAATGTAATGACCCGCTCTGAGAACCTGGAGTAAAGGAAGGTGGTGCAAACTTTGGGAAGACTTGATGTTAAAACTCCAAATTAAAAATAATAATGAATTCATTAAAAAGAAATAATAATAAAAAATATATGGTAAATTCCCAGATTGGATGTTTGTCTGAATAAATAAATAATATGTTCAGCTCATATAAGACACTCATATAGTTCTCTCCTTTAAGTGGGACCAGTGGTACATTCTGGGCTGGACTTCTGTACTATATGTCAAGTAGGAGTGGGACCTATTTGCTTTGAATTATGGGTACAGGATATTAGAAAATCTATAGTGGAAGAGGCTATTCTTCCGGTCCGGTATTCGCAAATGTTGCTACTAGCCTAAATCCTAATGACTTTAGTTATGCTAAACGTTAAGCTAAGCAATAACTTTAGCTGTCTGTTTTAGCTCGGATTCTATCCGGACGGTGTTCACCTAAGGGGCGTCCCAGAGTGTGAAGTACTTTTTATTACTGGGGGCATGTTCCCCTGGGAGGAACAAAAAGCGCTCTAATACTCATCTCCGATGAGTTTTGAGAGGGGAATATAGATGAGGAGAAACCCTTTTCACAGGAGGTGGTTGTGGGGGTGGTATGGAGGTGGTATGGTGATAGATAGATAGATGGTGGTATGGAGGAAGGATTTTGTGGGGATGGTAGTTTAGGTCACCAGCGATACGTCATCACCTCAAATAAGACCTCCGTTTGTGTCCAAACTGGCTCCGTTTAAGTTTCTGAAAATGTTAAATTTTACTTGAAAGCAACATATTTGCAACTGTTACGAATATAGCCTATGGTATAGACTGTTTGCAATACAATAATCTACAAAACAATCACAATTGACCCATCTCAAACCCTGCCCTCTTTTCTCGATCCTCCAATCACAACAGTCGCTTCCTTCATTTGTCCCGAGGGGTCATGATGGGAGGATCAGGAAAAGAGGGCGGGGCCCTGAGACCGTTCCAGTTGGTCCCAGAGGCAACGCTGCTTTTATTTAGCACGGTATAGGCTCAAATGTAAGAGAGTGTGTTTTCCATTTACGCCACAAATACATTGAATCAATGGATCACATGAATGGATTTCAAACGGGGAGACAGCGTTAGCCCAGTTTTATTGCCTCTCCGCCCAGGCTGCACGTGGCACCGGGGGACTGGTGGAGGGAACAATAAGACCTTCTCTTCTAAACAGCTGATTTAATTGTGGACATTGTGCATTCAATGACTTGCACCTGTGCATAAATCCGTTGCATTTAGCTCTGAAGAATTTCTAAACATCCTCTTCTTCTTCCCTGAGATGACTCGCCCCTCTCCCCGCGGTCTAAGGTGTGCGCTTGAAGCGGCTGACAGAGTGCGTTAAATATTTGAACTTGGCTTCCTCTCCTCTTTCCCCCTTCATCACCATTGATAAGTGAAAGTGCCAGATGCTGTCTGGACCTCTGGTTCAACCTATGATTGAATCCTCTCATACTTTTGTGGACGTGTGAATGAGAACCACGCTTTCATAGCCATCGGTTAACGTCGGGCTGCCATGAAGCCATCACTCACGTTTCAACCCGGTCTTTTGAAGTGTAAATTATGGCTTCATTGGTCCGAGGAGTTTAATAGAATGAATTGAATAGATGTTTCGGGCCGAGCGGTTCTCGCGCTGCACGCCGCCGGGGTCACACTGTAACACTCGCCGCTCTAATACTGATATCATCTACTGTATGTCGACTCTATGATATAAGCTTGTATAAGCCCATGCTAGTATTTACGACATGCATTTCGGGGAAATTAGGCCCACGCTTTCCACAAGCGTGCTGTAAATCTCGTTTCATTAATAGGCCTATTCCTATATCCTAATGATTTGGTTATTTTCTTGGCTACATGAAAGTCTTTTGAACTTTCTAAAAGGTCTGGCTTTTCCCCCCCATCTATAGCCTATAGAAAGTCGGGCCTATTAATCAAACGTTTGTAGCCTGTGATGGAGGTGGGGAGAGTGGAGTGGAGACCATTCGGCGGTCAGAGTGACGTAATGAAATATGGTATACATTTTTTGGTGATGATGTAAGGTGTCTGTCCTCCTCTGGAAGTTAGACTGTTCTCAGTGAGGCTTCCTCCACAGAAGGTTGCTATCTGGATAGGGAAGATGTGAAATTCTACCACTGCCTGATGATTTTGTGTGTGTGTGTGTGTGTGTGTGTGTGTATGTTTATATGCATGTGATGTGCACATTTCACACTAACACATGTTTGACCCCTGTTCTCACTAGTTTCTTGTCGACTTGCATCATAGTCTTGCTCTGGTGAATGATGGAAGGAGAAAGACGAGAGCCTGGTGGGTTACAAGCATCATACACCCAGTTTGGAGTAGGTTCCGAGATTGCTTGGCTCCTGGAAGTGTTGCTTGTGCAGCGTTGTGAAGATCCACACTATGGCTCCTTGGCACTCCCTTGGGTCCTCAGCAATACAACCACCAAACATAAAGTTTGTTGTTATAGCTCCACCATCTGGCCAAATGGCACCAGATTTGACACTGCACTCTCTTGGGTCCTCAGCAATACACCCGCAAGCAATAAACCCGTCAAGTGTGAAATCGATGGGATGACTGCTTCTCGAGATATGCATATCGCCGTTATAGCGCCACCATCTGGCCAAATGGCACCGAAACTAGCCTGAAGTCGATCAGATAATATAATAATAATAATAATAATAATAATAATAATAATGCAGGACCTGTTGCAGAGGTCTTTATTCGACATGCAACGACACTCAATGTTTTAGTGGCACACAGCGGTTAGTTTTAGCACACACACCGGAACACACACGCATGCATTGTCTCTTTAGGATCGCCGATGCGATACTACTCTGCGCAAGGGCTGCGGCGTGAGCCACGCCCGGGGACCATCCAGCTCCTGCCTGTCTTCGTCACGGACGCGACAGCGTTAGCGATCTGTTGTTGTGCATGTTTTTCCATTGGGTTTCTCCTATCGGGGGCGGGGGGGTGGCCTTGAGAGCACGGGGAGAACATGCAAACTCCACACAGAGAGGCCCGGGAGATCACCCACCTGGCATCGCGGAAACCTGGTCCCCAAGCGGGAATCGAACCCTGGACATTCTTGCTGTGAGGCGACAGTGCTACCACTACGCCACCGTGCCGGTAGAGCTGCCGCGGTATTGATGTTTTCCTTACCGCACAAATTTGCGAAATATTTCCTACCGCCACGGTTATTACCACACACAAAAAATGTAAAAAAAAAGTTTGAATGCATTTTTTATTTTTTTTTGTAGTCTACTCTTTATAGCGTATAGCCTGCCTCTAGTCTAAATGTCTATCTTTAGAGGATGACTTTGCAGCATGAATATTGTTTGGGATTCGGCAAGCACGCATTCGTTATTGAAAGTGAAACACGGATTCGAAGTTTCCCCTCTGGTCGTGCGCCGTTCACTCGGTGTCGCGGGCAGGGGTGGTTACCCCTTTATTTATTACCTTTTTTCAACTGCAAAGTAAAACTTTGTCAACATGTTTTATCTAATAAAATAAAGTTCAGTCTGTTCATCTCACTTCAATCATTTTTATTGCAGAACATGGTATTTTCTCAAGCAGACAGATGTAAACACTGTAATCTGTGTTGCATGTACCTGACAAACTGAACTGTTTGTATTACAGTCATATTCCAACTTAACTGAATGTGTGTGTGTGTGTGTGTGTGTGGACTACTGTACTATTACAGGTATTGAAATTAACAATGCAACTTCCTTATACAAAAATAAAAAAAATAATTATTTGTATTCTTTTTTATGAATAATTAAATATCGATACTTGGCATCCCTGTATCGATACAGTATCGCCACGCAAAGTATCGCGATACTACTACATATCGATTCCCCCCCCCCCCCCACCCCTATTCCTTACTTTGTCTATGATGTACTGCAAAAAGAATAATCCAATTATCTGATCGCCATTCCAAATACTGGATACAGTGTATCCAGAATTATCCAGCATTGCATATGAAAGGGGGGGGCGGGCCTAGTCGATGCATCGATATAAGCCGGAGTGTATAGATTATCGCACCGCTGCGGTCTCAGACAGAGTGTCACCCAGTCCTACAGCACAGCAAGATGAATTATGAATGGAAATAGCGAATAAAAGAAAAACGGATCCAATAATGTGTTTACTCGTTGTTGGCGTCCAACGATTGGCGGGCTATAACGAGTTAATTCGTTTTTGGCGCAAAAGCGGTTAAGAGTCACTTTTTATTTGACAAAAAGTGATGTTTGGTGAAAGTTAGATTTGCACTTTATTAATCCCAATAGGGAAATTCATTCTTGTTTGATGATCAAGAGGCACCTTTTATTTGTTTGGTGAAAAAAAAAGTTATTGCACTATTAATCCCAATAGGGCCTAAAAAAAATAATGGTTTGGTTCCGGTTGCCGACCGACCCTGCCGATTTAGGTGTGACCCAATTTATTTTATGAGTTAAACAAAAAAAAATAAAAGATTAAAAATTATTAAAATTAAGATTAAAAATGTTTATTTTTTACAATAAAGTTTCATAAAAATCTTAGTCAAACCTTTAGTATTATGGATATTAAACATTCTGGCAGAGTACATGCATCCATGTTGTTGTGAACATTTTAATTAAATAAAGAAATTCCCTATCCATAGTCGCCATGAAAAAAATAAAAAAATGCCCTACCTACCCATGGCCTTAACTGACAACCAACAGGAACCAAACAATATTTTATTTTATGCCTAGGGACATTCATCTTTGTTTGATCAAGAGTAACCTTTTATATATAAAGTGAAGATTGGTGAAAGTTAGGTTTGCATTTCAATCCCAATAGGGAAATTAATTTTGTGTCAAATAAAAACAAAGATTATTTGAATGATTTCCTTGGCATTTCTAGTTTTTAAGAGAAAAAAATCGATTCGGATGTGGTGTGAAAAAAATCAGAGATTAGATTTTTAGGCCATATCACTCAGCCCTAAGTACAGTCTTTTCATTATGGGTAGGCTTAGGGCCCTATGGAATCCGCGATCGCGGAATCGCAGAGGATTTCACGGAATTGAGATATTAATTTTTAAAGAATTCTGAATTATCACGGAATGGCGTGGAATTTGCTTAAATTATACATAAATCAGTTTTCATATAAATCAATCTTCACTACGACTCTAAAACGGTGACGCTGCACGGTCTACGGAGACGCAGAAATGACAGCTGCCAAATCCATTCCATTCCATCCATACCACGCAGGTGATTGATTGAATGAAAATTGTATTAACAGATTGCAGAATCATGTATCACAATGGTGATGTCAGCCAGAGATGGGGAGAGGCATGAACCTTTAAAGGACATCTCTTTGAAAGAAATTACATTTTTTCCCCCGATTTATTTTAACACTTTCAGCACCAATCACGTAATATTACGTGTTTGCTTGCCAACCGTTGAACGCCAAAAACGTAATATTACGTTTTTAGATCGTTTTTTTTTTTAGAAAATTCCGAAATCTTCAGAAAACAGGAAAATTAAAAGCAGAGAAATCCGAAAACAGGAAAAGATAAGAACGGATTTCATAGGGCCCTAATTATGGGGGTTCAGTAGTCTTAACTTTATGATGGTTGAGTAGGCATTAGTACCCCTTCAGTGCCCTTAACACATTCCTGGCCAATCACGTATATATACATGATTGGGAGCCAGCGCTTGACGGCCAATCACGTATATATACGTTTTTAACTTGTTTTTTCTTTTATTCGACTTTAATATCCTATTCAATGTCACAGAGCTGTATTTTGGCGGGAAAAGGCATATTGGGACTCCGAAAGTGCAGTACCGGCCAGATCCTGATATTGGCGCTGTCTCGAGAATGCAGTAATCCTTGTTGCAGACTTGGTGTTACACTGTTTACGTTCCGGTCGGACTTTTCTGTTAGCCTGAAGCTTCACCAGATCGCATGGAATACTTTTTGGGACGCCGAATTCATTATGCAGTAAAGGAATATGGCATCAGCCAATGGACATATGATCTACCAGATGGCGATCAAATAACTGGAAAATTATTTTTGGAATCCAACCGGCCATAGGTAAGAGCAATTTGATGTCAATTTCAGCTTGATCGTGCAAGGATTTCATAGCCATCCCCTATGTTGTGGTAATAACGAATGCCTTTATTGGTAATCAATAATCAGAAACACCCCCCCCCCCCCCCCCTTTCATGCATTCATGATGGAACATAATACCGATCATATGCATTTGGATTTTTAACTCTAGCTTGTGTAGGGACTAGGGGTGGGAATCACCAGTTTCATCATGATACGATACGATATCGATTCTTTGGACAACGATACGATATTTGCCGATATCACAAAGTCTCTCACGATACAATACGATTAGATTAGATTCAGGTGCCTGCAATCGATATGAGATGATATCATATGCCCATTTAACACAATCGGTAACATTTAGATCAACTAAAAAAAAGGTAACGAAAATATCATTTGACATTTGTATTTTTGAGCTCTTCCAGACATTTAAAGGAAAATCAATCTATTGTTTTTAATACAAATAGACCTCCTGTTCACTGTAAAGTGCCACGTTTTGATATATTGAGCTTTAAACTTTAAGCTCCATTTTTTGGAACTCAAAACTCAACCTAAAACCCCTCCCTACCTTCCTCTCCCAAACCGTTCCTACAACAATTTGTTGATGTTGCATGATCATGTATAGGCCTACATTTATTATGTATTATATTGTTTATGTTTAAATAACATTTAAACATCAAACTCCTCTGACCTCATCTGGTCTTTCCAAAGACTCGCGCACACACACACACACAGAAAGGGAGAATGCTATGCTGTAACGTCTACACACACGGAGCTACTGCTGTTGTTCTTGGGCGGATATGAGACTCGCCACAGGATTTTCAAAATAAGAGTATCGATATGAATCGATCTTATTACATTGCATCGATCCGATTCGATCGTTGATAATTACATCGATGTATCGATCTGGATCGATGTATCGTCCCACCCCTAGTAGGGACGAAACGCCAATCAATTTAACGTTATTAGCTTAGCGCCTCATAAATAGCTTTGCAGGAATTATCCCAGATCATTCCGATATAACACTCATATTCACCACGCCACGGTATAAAACGGGAACGTATTGATGAGAAAAATATTTCGTTATGGTATATTGAACGGAAGGTTCATACTGTCAATTGACAATGCCATTGGATCCATAGCTATAATATAAAATATAGATTTAGCTCTACAAACAACGTGATGCACAGTGAACGTTTGTAATGGAAAGGTGGCCTTCCTAGAGTGGGGCCCATCTAATGGCTGGCCGGGAATGTGTTAAAAGGCCCAGATGTCTACATTCAGATTTATACAATTAAAGGTGTGGCTTCACTGATGTTCTCTACAACCAAAACAATCATGGAAGCGGACAGATGGAGCCCCCAAGCGGACACTGAAACCTTTTAAGTGCAAGATTAACGCTTTACTTTTGTCTATTGATCACAAATGATGCAACACCCAACCAAGTTAGATGCTGCATATTGCTACTGTTGACAAGAATAACATGCAATGTACTGTACCATTCCACTCTCGAGCTCACCACTGTAACTCTGCCTCAGCACAGATCCCTCTGTCTGGTTCCGGTCCATTGATCACGATGTCTTATCGATTTAAAAAAATAATCAAATCTGAACCTTTGCTTTCAGTTTCTCCAAACCATTTTATGTTTGTTGTTTTTTTTAGAAGGGTACATTTCCTATGCCGAGTGACTTTCAAACAACGTATTAACACATTGGTCGCCAAAATCGCTTTCCAGCATTATTGGCCGCCATGCGTTGTCTGCCAAGATCGCTGTCCAGTGTTATTGAGATCAATATTTCATTTTTTCGCCATGGCATTCATAATTCATATATACACCCGCAGTGCTGCAGCTGGACCCTATAGGTGACTGCAACGACGGCTCAATACCGCTGCCTGGTGGATGGTCGGGCGAGTTACACTTGCCAACAGGATGTGCCATTCAGTGCATCGATGAAACTCATCCGGCAGTCACATCTCGTTGCGGGACTCCCGACAGACACTATGTACATAATTGATCGCTTTCTAAACTTAATAGTCTACCGTAATTCCTCTAATAGTAACCGGGTCTCAAATACAAGCCGGGTCTCTATTAATGGCCGGGTGCGCTCTTGAGCTAAGCAATTATAAGCCGGCCTCCTAATACAAGCCGGGTTACTAATATACTGAGCTGCATACTGAGCTAGTTACTTGATTTCACTTTGAAAACGTTGAATTGACCAGTGACCACCTGTAATTGCACTGTTTACTATTTCATACAGTACTTGGTTTCAATAAATGAACCCAGTACATTTTACTGGGTTCAAACTGACACAAAATGTTGATTTATTCATTATGATCAGTTTGAAAATTTGAAATATAGGCCTCCCTCTTATACAGGCCTCCTCCTAATACAAGCCTGGTACCCGCTACAGTTGAAACAAATACAAGCCGGGGTTACTATTAGAGGAATTACGGTATATGATTTTGGCGTTTATTGCGACATACAAACCGGAAATGGACCTAGGTGATCAGCATCGTGTACTTGGGATCTTTCACCGCCAGTCTCATTGGCGCACGGTAAGAGGAATATAACGTTATTTTCAAACCGATTGTGCGTTTCCTTGTTTGCAAACCATCTGATCAATATATCACCCACACTACATAAAGCATTCACTGATGATCGGGGAATTATAAACGACCCCCCCCCCCCTTTCCTCCGCGCATGATGAGGCATAATGTATACCGATCATATACATTTGAGTTTTTTGGTGTAGCGTGTATGGGGGGAAACGGCAATCGATAATCTATATAATGCGTTTGGGCCTATAACTAGCGTTTTTGGAATTACAGCAGAAAAGATTAAAAACATACTTATATTCTAAAAGGTATTAACACAACAATGTATGAATGAAAAAGTATAACGTTCCCACATCCTGAACGATAGATAATCGTTGTTGAATGGGCCATAGTAATGTCAATATAGCAATACAATTTCAAAAGTTATAGCCCTGCAAAGAAGGTAAACATCTCCATAGACTTACAGCGCTGGCAGAGAGGGTACTTTGATGGGTACAATGGCTGGCACAGAAAGTGTTAAGGGGTATTTTACACACCTTTTCAACATCAATGGCAGTGTGAATGGTGTTTAGTATGGTAGGCTGAGATCTGCTAAAATACACATTGTGTACTAGTTACACCTATGGACACAAAATTGGTTAAAGATGGGAACAATACATACAAAAACTAAAAGATTTAAACAAAGTGCAATAGCAAGCAGGGCTGTTTTGCCTAGAGGTCGCCGTTTGACAGCATTACAGGTTCTATCTTTAAGTAACAAATAGCCTTTAGTCTCTGAAAGTCATTGAACCATCTCTCTGTTGAAAGACATGGGCTATGGAGAGCAGCCAACTTCCTCAACTCCATCCCCCCTAATTTAGAGATGGAAAAAAACTGCAGTCCGCAAGTCTGAGACCAGTGACACATTTTTTATTGTTTTGGCTCCGTACTCCAGTACATTCAACTTGGAGTGGAACAATGACTATGAAGTTAAAGGACCATACCAGTGCATTTTGACCAGAGATTGGCGATGTCTTTAAATGTTGTATGCATAAAGTGTATGTTTTGGTAGATCTCATCCTTCATAATATAATAATAATAATAATTATTATTATAATTATAATGCATTATTTCTGAACAGCCAAAGTCACCTACATGGGGCAACATATAAATACATATAACAATATAACAAAAAGTATAAAAAAAAATCTATTTACATAGGATATGCTATTTATAACAAACAGCAGACATAGACATTATAGTTTGCATGGGGGAAGGAAACAGTCATGGTATGCAAGAGTGAACAGATAGTAGTTTATTTTGAAAGATGTTAGTGGTTCTGCATGGCGGTTGTACTGTATGTGGGTAGAGAGTGAGACTGAGTCCCAGAGCCTGGGTGCTGTAGAGCTGAACGCTTGACCACCAACTTTTAAAAAGTAGGGTGGTGGGGCTAGACAGGAGGCCAGCTGAGGAGGAGCGGAGAGTGTGAGTTGGCGGGTGTGTAGTTGTGGAGGAGGAGGTCGGAGAGATCGGGGGGTGCAAGGGTGTACGAGGCCTTGTATGTGTGGAGGAGGACCGGTGTAGCTGAGTGAGGAGGTTAGGTGTGATAAAGTGGGTGTGATAAGGGTCACACAGTTTTGCCCCCAAATCCGGGGACCCTGCTGTTTTTAATCATAAATCTATCATTATACAACGGCATGCAAATTTCTCGATTCTGATTGGCCATTCACACGTCTTTATTGGCAACAATCCACGGTCCTGGGCTCAGGACCCGCCCACAACCGAATCACATAACCCTCCCCGGCTCACTCCGGGAGAAAACAAGATCGCGGACAACAAATGGTTATGTTGAAAGCACCATAACGACTAAATATGAAGCGATTCTGTCAAGGGGAATGTGTTAGTCCTTTAAACAATGTTGGATGATGTAATTGATGGGTCTTGAGGCAATCTAGAACAAAAGAAAAATCGCGGTTTGATTGATAGATTAATTGATTGATTTAAATTTCTACTTCCTTCTTTCTACTGACTGCAGCGTTCTCTCTCACACTGTCCGACGCTGGCGTACCCACAAACACACACACACACATACACACACACACACACACACACACACACGCACACACACACACACACTGTGACACACACACACACACACACGCACACACACACACACACACACACACACACTCCTGTCTGCAACAGCGGGGGAGTCAGACTGAGAGAGAAGCAGCGCTGTTTTAAGTGAGCATGGTCTATTGAATTGATTGATTGGTTGATTGCTAATTTTATTACTGTACCCCTGGTTTCCAACTGGTTAAGTTTAGGCTAAAAGAAATAAATAAAAAAATAGGGCGAAGAAAACGTTTTTTTCCTATAGGGCAAAGAAAACGTTTTAATTTGTTTTAACTACTTTATATAGAAGCATCTAAGAATGAAGTTCTATGGAAAGTAGGTCTGCATTCCCTTAACAATTGTGTGTATTGAGCCGTACTGTATTGTACCCATTCTGCATCTGGTAATAAAATTTTCAATCAATCATTCCAATAATACACAGTTGGATGTGTTAGTTGGTTGGATGCACTTCAAGCTGCTTCCACATGAGGCAACTTCTCTCAATCATTCCAATAATACACAGTTGGATGTGTTAGTTTGGTTGGATGCACTTCAAGCTGCTTCCACATGGAGGCAACTTGTCTTTTTTGTAGTTGTGGGAACTACTTTTTCTGGCGGATGGTTTTTTCAATAAATCTTCGATTAATGTGTGTTTATTGTATAGAAATAAGGTTGGATGAATCTGGCAGTTGTATAAAAGCTTTACACCACGTGCAGTCATGGTTTGTGACCAATAAACCATGCCTAGGGGGGTCTAACGACCACCCCTAGGCATGGTTTATTGGTCACAAACCACTCCTGCGTGTGATGTAATGCTTAAATACATTACAGACCGTATTAATTAATGTTGTTTCTTTTTCAAATGTAGCCAAGAGTAAAGACCTTAACCCTATCAAAACAGCAGTCAAAGTGTATATTTTCAGCACTACGTTTGTTTACAGATGTTTTTAAGATTGACAGAAAATAAGAATTGATCAGAAAAAAATTCTAATTCTATCTCTCTTTTATCGTAAAACCGAAAGAAAATGACTAAATCCAGATTCAACACTGCCATTGTAAAGAGGAGCTTTTCCCTATCCATAGATGTATGATTTGGCCATAATAAGGTCATGGTCAAGTTCAAGGTCAAATATGAATTTATAATTAACACTTTGGGTGCCATGGGTTAAATTCATTATATACCATAGGTTGCCGGCTCTATTTGTCTATGGAGAAGTACCCCTTCTTTGCATGGCTATAACTTTTTAAATTCTATTGCTACATTGCCATTATTAGGGCCCATTCAAAGTCCTATATGTATTGTTCATTGTGTAGCAACGTTAAACTTTTTCATTCACATATTCATAGTAAAGTATGGTCTAATGTATAAGTATGTTTTCATCTCTTTCTGCAGCTTTCTCCAGAACGTGATATATAGCCCCAAATGCATTATATTGATGATGAAATACAGTTTGATGGCAATCGGGGCGATATAAAAAATTTCAATTGGACGTACTTCTAGAATGATCTACGTATGATCTGATGATGACCGGATGGGCGGGGGATCGTTTATAATTCCGTGGGCAGCGTTATATCATTCATCTAGTGTGGGTGATATGTTCATCATAACAGTTTATATGGAATACGATCAAAAATAACGCTGAATCTTACCGTATCCTCCTCGCGCCGTTGGGCGATGAGCGTGGAACAGTCATTTACCTATTATGGTATGTAGAAATATCGGGTCCATTTCCAGCTTGTATAATAGTATATATGTCCAAATCATGTTGTTTATCGAGTTATTGGCAATCGATCGCTATGTATTGTGTCGAGATCGAGTCCCGTGAGCCAAACAGAGTGCCCGGAAGTAATATGGTCGACCAGCACAACCTCCATAGCACTTCCTGTTTGGCGATTGCGCCGATCGGCCACCAGATGGTGCTCCTGAACCGCCAGAGAGCTCAGTGGGTCCTCCTGGTGGATCTCAGGCCAGCGGAGGGGAAATATGAATCCGATCGCAGATTTTTGAAATATTGATATAAGGACGCTGTACAGCGTCCTCCGGCAATTTGAGCATGGCCGGGAATGACGCTCTAAAGCGTTTTCCGGCAGTCAAAGTGTTAAGGTCAGCCACTCCTCAATCGGGAGTGCCGATGCCTCCCTTGCGAATGATCTTAACTAGGGATGTCCCGATCACGTTTTTTTGCTCCCGATCCGATCCCGATCATGTGGTTTTGAGTATCTACCGATACCGATATTTCCTGATCCGATCAAAAAAATAAAAAATTTGTATTTTTTTTATTTTTTTTTACTTTCTTTTTTTTTATTCAACAAACATGACCATGTTCACGTCTTAAACTCATACTGAGGCCTTAGTTTTGGTTTTAAATTGCATATCATCATTAATTTATTTATTGTCACACAGAGCAGAAGAATTTTGCCAAAACAAACCAATAGTAACCAGCTGCAGAACAGCAGACCAGCCACAAACTCAGACCCAAACGCATTTCCTTTGATTTAATTATACATCAAATGATTTATGAAGTTAACTTTTCACCTGGATAACGTCAACATTCAGGGTGAATGTAATGTGAGAAATTGGGATTTAAAAAAAATAAAATAAAAATGTATTTGGGTCTGAGAGTTTGGCTGGTCTGCCGTTCTGCAGCTGGATACTATTGGTTTGTTTTGGCAAAATTCTTCTGCTCTGTGTGACAATAAATAAATGAATGATGATATGCAATTTAAAACAAAAACTAAGGCCTCAGTATGAGTTTAAAACGTGAACATGGCCATGTTTGTTGAATAAAAAAAATAATAATAATTGCATTTATTTTTATTTTTTTTTGCCGATCCCGATCTTCGGAAAATCACGTGATCGGCCCCTGTATCTACAAATCCTTCTGTTTAATCATCTTCCCTTTATTAATTTGCTTAGATTTTTTGTACACTTGATCTCAAGAATGTGCTGAATGAGCTCAGTGAGCGTAATCAAAATAACCTCAATGTTTTCATGGTGTTATTCACCGGCAAAGATGCAAAAAAAGAAATAATTTATATTCTCCTTTGTTTCATCACAATTTACTCAAGCCTAGTAACAGACACAATATTTCTGACACTGGGAATACATACCCCCAGGTCTAGGGGTGGACGGTATAAACGGTATACGGTATGAATTTGCTCTACGGTATGGATTTTGACTATACCGTGTAACCGGTAGGGCAGCTCTAAAATAGCAATGACGTCATGTAACCACAGCGCAACTATTTCAATCGCATTTGCCCCTAAAAATAGATCGAATTAGTCATAGATAATAGATATGTGCAAACTGGAAAAAGTTATTTAGGAGGCTTCGCGCAGTGGGCGCACTGGGCGTGTCAACACGCAATTGTCATTTCATAATAAACACATATCACTGCGGCGCACAGCAAGTTTCAATTTCAGTTCCTGGCATTTTTAACCAGTGGAGAAAGGTAAGAGATCTTACCTATCGTTTTTCTTATATGAATTATTCTACGTTAATAAAACATACCTGGTGATCAACTACAGTTTGCTGTAAACATTATGATATGTGTGTAGTGTTATGATAACGACGGGAGGACGGCATAAATCTACATGCCTTGAGGATGTCATTCTTTATATAGCCTGCCTATCAGGCAAAAAAAAATATTCTAACGGAAACACTGATACCGTGATATATACCGTTACCGTCTATGCTTCAAATTATACCGTGATATACATTTTAGACCATACCGTCCACCCCTACCCAGGTCCCTAGATGTTCCTAGATACCAAGAACATGCTAATTGACCTTGTAGAAGTGGAGCAATCTTCCATTTACTTGGGCATGTACCTTTAGGCGGAATTTCTGAAAATAGGGCTACAGTTTAACAGATTAAGAGGAGGCTGCCATTGCAATAATGCATTGATTAGAGTTTCAACGCTGGTGTGGGAGAGTGAGGGCCGTAGTCAGGAGATATATATATAGGTGAAAGAATGCAGCCCTTGAGATGTTTCTTTTTACGTGGGGTGGGGTTCAAAGGATAGAGTATTGTTCCGGGATGATGCAGAGGCTTTTGACTTGTGTTGACAGGGAAACCATCAATCGTTGTGAGGAAGCTGGGTGTTTTCTCAGTTTTATTGCCGTTGAGTTGAGGGAGGTTTGTGGTCATCTAGGTTTTAATATCATGACCGCTGAGGAGGGGACAGAGGGCCTGGTTGAGATATAGAGTTCTGTGTCATCTGCATAACAGTGGAAGTTAATGTGATGGTGACACAAGATATGGCCAAGGCGGGAGGAGTTAAATTATAAACCGTAGTGATTATTTAGCTTAACAAACTGTTGTCTTCCTGTCAGGTAGGATGTTAGCCAGGCTATCACAGTGCCGGTGACCCCCAGAGAGGCTAGATGGTCCAGAAGGAGTGGGTGGGAGATAGTATCAAAAGCAGCACTGAGATGGATGAGGATGGTGAGAAGTCCAGGGTTTGCAGCACGGAGGAGGTTGTTTGTGATCTTGACAAGGGCAGTCTCTGTACTGTGCTTTGGTCGGAGGCCAGATTGGAAACGTTCAAGGAGATTATTTGAATCCAGGTGAGTTTGTAGTTGGGCTGCCACAACACATTCAAGTGCTTTTGACAAGAATGGGAGGTTGGAGATGGGACGGAAATGGTTTGAATTGTTTTAATCAACTCCAGTTTTTTTTAGTATTGGCGTAATGGCAGCCAGTTTCAGTGAGGGAGGAACAGAGCCCGGAGAACAGCGATGAGTATAATCTGGGTGAGCAGTAGGGATGTGATAATGTGCCGACTAAATGACCAACTTTCGACGTGTTCTCTGTGTCAACAGTAAGTAGGGTAGTAGTTAGATACTATTCGTTTTTTTTTAGTTTTTGTAATGGCCTATTCAAAATGTTCAAAATAAATAAACTAACTGCTCTTTTCCAAATGGGAGAGTGTAGTGTTCTAATTTTGTAAACCATTGAAATAATGAGGCGGCAATTTACTCATTTTATGGAGGTTGCTGTTCCACTTTGTTACCACTAGGTGCTCCCCTATAATAAGACATTGAAAAGCCTGTACCTTGCATTGAAGATTGCGCTGCATACATGAGAACGGTACTATCCACCGTCTATCAGTCAGTGAATGGATAGCAATTTTAATTAAAACGCAATCATGCCTTTTGCGGATGGTGGCGTATCCATCGGTTCACCCTCTCCAAAACTCTCTGTCCATCAAATCGGACACAGATCTGGCAGAGACAGACACAGCATTAACCCTGTCCAACAACCAGATACTCATTGAAAATTAGGGATGTCCGATATTATCGGCCTACCGATATTTGGCATTAAAATGTAATATCGGAAAATATCAGTATCGGTTTAAAAAAAATTAAATATATATATATATTTTAAATTTATTTAACCTTTATTTACCCAGGCAGGCAAGTAAGAACAAATTCTTATTTAATTTATTGTGAAAAGTATGCATAATGTTGTGTTTTTGGGGGGGAAACATATATATATACCGCATATATCGGTATCAGTTGATATCGGTATCGGAAATTAAGAGTTGGACAATATCGGGATATCGGTAAAAAAGCCAATATCGAACATCCCTAAAGTGAATTTAAAAAAAAACACAACGAATCAATGTAGCCGCATACCGCTACGCGGAACACAGAGAGGGAACATCCATCTCCGCTCCGTGCAATTGTGATGCTGAAAGGACAGCGCAGACACTGTCTGTTGGAATGACGCCAATGAAGTGTGGAAAAAGCAAATCTATATCTGATATGGGAAAATAAATAGGCCTATCTGGGGAAATAATTACATTAAGATGAATTAAGCCATATAATTATTTTTAAATCGATAGGTCTACATCAGACGACTTGTCGATAAATGCCCCAGAGACACGTCGACATTCCTAGTGAGCAGTGGGGAGCGGGCGTTGTTTATGTTTTTAATGTTTTGAAAATGTGGTGGTGCGTTTGAGGTATTTTGCTAGATGGCTGAGCAGGGACCTCAGACGGGACTGCTTTGTGGTCAGAGATGGGGAGCAGTAGGTCAGTGAGATTGATGCGAGTTTGACCAGTGGAACAGACGAGGTCGAGCAAGTGGCCTTTTGTCATGGTTAGGTAACACATTGTCCCCTAGTGATAGGAGATCAGTGGTGAAGGTGGATCGGGGGGGGCTAATAGGAACGTTAAAATCATCACCATAAGCACATTGGGAGACACGGTGCAGCAGACTGTGGACATCAGAACGCTCAGTGAGAAACACAGGAGAAGGTAGGGCTGGGCGATATAACGATAACGATAAATATCGCGATATATTTTAATAATCGATATCGAATATCGAAATAAATAAAAAATCGATATATAATATATATATATATATATATTTTTTTTTGTGACCTGCAACAGGGCAGTTTTAAAACCAGAGACAGTGGATAGATGTGTCTTTCTTGCCTGCAACTTAAAGTAATTGCTTGTCCAAATGACAATACTGACCAAATTGAGATTTATTTTTCTCTTGTCCATTTATTTTGTTTGCTTTCTAATTTAAAATACAGTTTGAAACCGTCTGTACACAGTAGGCTATGTGTGCTAGCAGAACTAGACTCCAGTCACGAGTCACGGTGCACATGTGCGGTGGTTTGTCCACCAAAAAAGCGCCAAAAGATCGAAAATAAACTAGCAGAGCCAGAACTGTTCAACTCCCCTGGAGCCACAGCCAGCAGAGAAGCCGGTTTACTTTCGCTTTTAAACCAGCTGCAGCCTGAGAACTGGAGTGTGAGGGGATGTAACACTAAAGATGGCGACAATGACAAAGAATTGCTGCAAAATAAACATACATCTGTTGTTAAAAAAAAAAAAAAAAATTATACTTATAACAATTGGATAATTATCGATATCGAGAAATATGATAACATTATCATATCGTTATCGCGATATGATTTTTTTCCATATCGCCCAGCCCTAGGAGAAGGTTTTTAAATTGTATTGCTAAATTGACATTACTATGGCCCATTCAACGTCCTATATCTATTGTTCAGGGTGTAGCAACGTTATACTTTTTCATTCACATATTCATACTAAAATACGGTCTAAAGTATAAGTATGTTTTTATCGTTTTCTGCAGCTTTCTCCAGAACTTGATTTATAGCCCCAAATGCATTATATTGATGATCAAATACAGTTTGATAGGAATCTGTGCGAGATAAAAAATTTCAATTGGACGTGCTTCTAGGAGTTACTAAGTATGATCTGATGTTTACCGGATGGGCGGGGGGTCGTTTATAATTCCGTGGGCAACGTTATATCATTCATCTAGTGTGGGTGATATGATCATTAGAGCAGTTAGTAAAGAACACGTTGAAAAATAACGCTGGATCTTACAGTATCTTCCTCGCGCCGTTGGACGATGAGCGTGGAACTGAAATATTCCTATTATGGGATGTAGAAATACCCGATCCATTTCCAGGTTGTATATTTGTATATACGTCCAAATCATGTTGTTTATCGAGTTATTTGCAACCGATCGACATCCAGTGTGTCAAGATGGAGTCCTGCTAACGATAGCGAGTGCCCGGACGAAATATGGGTGAGCACCACTTCATCCGCATCACTTCCTGTTTGGGCGATCGGCCGATCGGCCACCAGATGGCGCTCTTGAACCGTTTGCGAGTTGAGAGGGGCTCACCAGTACATATAATGTCTCCGGGGGAGAAATATGATTTCGATCACAGATTTTTGAAATATTGATATCAAAGACGCTGTCCAGCGTCTTCGGCAGAATAAGCATGGCGGGGAAAGACGCTGCACAGCGTCTTCGGCGATTAAAGTGTTAAGGGTGTTACGGGTGATGCATGGATTGTTTGGAGCAGTCGTTCCGATACAGGGAGCATTCGCCCCTCGGGTTGGTTTGTTTGGACATATATGAACACAGCATTCACACTTGGATGCGGAACAAAACAAGCTGGTCGAGAACGCTAAGAACGGGTGGTCTCTGCTCGCTTCCATTCGAACCCTGGAGCGGTTCGTTTGAGGTGTAAAAGCAAACGGACGAAAAGCAGGAAAAGACCAGAGAAATTGCGCATTTAATGATTTGGGCAACTATTGTTACATTACATTTTCCCATGTATTATCAAATGTGTGATTTTTCACCATCATACGGTTATTACTTTCGCTGTTTCACTGCTGGTGAGCCAAAACATTTTGTGATACTTAAATAAAATACCTCACACATGCATAAGTTGGGTGACAGTAGTCTAGAGATCATCAACAATGAATTTGAAAGCGTATAATATTTCGTAACATTTGTGCAAGGCAAAGTGGGAATCACAGAATAATCTTTGTGCACATATGTTCTTTAGGATTCAAAGGTAAGTCCAATAAAAGGCTGGCCTTCAAAGTCGCATGGCTTTGTTTAGGAATTTGGGTTGGTTTTGAATCTTGTGTGAAAACAAAGGATCCAAGTGACAAATGCAACATTTGTATAGTTTTAGGATTTGGAACAAAGCAAACAAGCCGTGTGTCGTTGTCAGGGTAACCGGTCGTAAAACATCACTGTTAACCTATACCTGGCCTGAGATGTATTTCACGTCATAAATATATCAATATTTATGACGTATTAAGAGATGTTGTGTTTCTTTTTCAAATGTAGCCAAGAGTAAAGACCCTAACCCTATCAAAGCAGCAGTCAAAGTGTATATTTTCAGCACTACGTTTGTTTAGCAATGAAGTGTTATTAGCGAAATATGACCTTGAAATGAAAATCTCTGGCATTGCATTGGAAATCTGAGTATTTAGATGCGAGGACAGGAAGCCATCATGGAATCGTTGTAGTGCTAAGAAAGAGGAGACCCAGGGATGTGATAATGTGTCGACTAAACTACCAACTTTCTACGTGTTCTCTGTGTCGACAGTCGACAGTAATAGTAGTAAGTAGGGTAGTAGTTCGATACTAGTCGTTTTATTTTCTTTTGTAATGGCCTATTTAAAATGTTCAAAATAAATAACTAAAATACTAACTGTGCTCTTTTCCAAATGGGAGTGTAGTGTTCTAATTGACTTATACCTAAAAGGGGGGATATTTCTGTCGTTTTGGTCGTGGTTTGGATCAAATAAATTGACACTGACCAGAAAACTGCATGTGGGTCTGTATGCCGCAGACTGGTTCCCACATGAAATTCCAACACAACAAACCTCTTCTACCACCTAACGTTACGGAGGAACCATGAGAGGCAGAACACGGAGAGACAAAAGATGCTACATGGAAGTGTTGAAAGCACTGTTTAATGTCACTTCCAAATAAAAGGAGAAAGAGAAAGTGCCTTTTATTTGTATTTAATTCACAGGATTATCCAAACATAGTCATGACATGAGGCATGTGGTTATTATGTAAACATGTGCATTTTTTTTCATAGAATTCACAGAAAACGTACTATAATTATATCGTAATATCATGGAGATATGGAATTACCCATAATTGTGATAGAAGATTTTGTACAGCCGTACTAGCAAACTGTCAAACAACTTTCAAGTCTCATGGAGTATTTACCATTGATTGCCATTTTTCATCAACATCGTTTTATTGAGCTGTAATTAATACGCCACAAGGATTCAATGTCTTCCAATTTATATCACTGGAGGACAGATGCAAGCTCATAATTATCCATGCTGTTCTTCATGCTAGATAGTGCTTATACCCACAGCTCCAGTTACCTGGCAACACAATCAATACAATATCCACAAATTACACAAAGTAGGTTTCAGAATTTATTTTTGGAGCACGTACAAACTGGAGTGTAGTGCTGTTGTCTTTGCATTCGTTTTGTGGCTATCCAGTATCCAGTATGAAGAACTGCCAACTTTAGATGCTTATGCCACAACATCATGATAATTCAAAAGAGTTGCTTTTGAAATTGTACCAGTGTTGTTATTATGTACAATGTTCTATTGCCCACACTGTGCACACAGTACCATGTACTCTGTTGCAATTTGGCCCATGTCCTTTGTGGCACCACTTCCTCTCTCCTTCCTGTCCAGTTCCCCTGCATACTGGCCCATGAAGCGGAAATACCCTGACATTATAACAGCCAGGCCTATAACAACAATGTTCTACAGAAATATAATTTAATCAAATGTCAAACCTTTATTTCAACTCGAAAAGGCAACTGAGGTGTCCCTCATTTACAGTAACGTTGAGTGTACAAACAAGCAAACAAACTAAAAGGCATATCAAATCACAACAATAAGACAAGTAAGGATAACAATTAACAATCAATTAAAACATGTGCAACTTGATTGACAATGGTTGGAGATCAAGGTTTTAAACTCTGCAACAGAGGAGAATCTCAAGCTTTAAAATACCCTAACATTAGGGTATTACATTAGGCCTATAACATCAAGTTATACAGTAACACCCTAACATTATAACAGTCGGACTCGGGCCTATAACAACAATGGTCTACAGTAGGGATGCCCCGATCACGTTTTTTGATACCGATCACCGATCGTCGTGAGCCATATCGGCCGACACCGATCCGATACCGATCGTTTTTGATTAAAAAGAAATTAAAACTTATTTTATATAAAAAGTTTTTTTTTTTTTTTTTTATAAAATATATATATTATATAATTAGACTTGTACTTGTATTATCTGCGAGAGACATCGCCACCACGCAACAAGTCAAAATGCTCGCTATCTGCAAACAGCTCCACTGTCTGTGTGTACTCTAGTAGCCCTAGCTCCAAAAAGGATTCTCCGGCGCTGCAGCGGGACCCTATTGCCTTGGTAACGTTATGCTTTGGTCATTTCACATTCAACATGCCCTCAGCTCGAATACGCATTCAATCAATGTTATAAGACATTGATATCAGGAGCTATCTGTAGCTACTGCTAGCCGGCTAGATGACGTTAAGACAACTATTTAGTTCAATCGGACATTTCGTTTTGAACCGTGAACTAACGTCAGCTAACGCAAGCTAACGGAGATATCAACATGGGCTACTAGACTTCCTGGGGCATTTGTTGATATCCGGAGCTATCAGTAGCTAGCCGGCTAAATACCGTTAGACAATGCCTACTAAAAGTGAATAGTTGACTGGGTAATTTTGTTTAAACAGTAACGATAGCTAGGTAGCTAACGTTAGCTCAGGTCGAATGCACTATCTAGACTCAGCAGAGGAGGTCCGCCTCCTCTGTGTTTACAAACTCTACACGGGTACGGGCGGGGCTAGGGAGGAGGAGCAGTTTGCAGGTCCTGTGCGTCTGAGACAAGCGAGTGAGATATCCACTTGATCAGTTTCCGCGATCGGCGAATATGACTAATTATCGGAATTCCCCGATCGCATATTTATACTGATTATCGGCCGATAACGATCGGTGGCCGATCGATCGGGGCATCCCTAGTCTACAGTAACACCCTAACATTATAACAGGCAGGCCTATAACATCAATGTTCGAATCTACACAGTAACACCCTAACATTATAACAGTCAGGCCTATAACATCAATGTTCTACACAGTAACACCCTAACATTATAACAGTCAGGCCTATAACAATGGACTCTACAGTAACACCCTAACATTATAACAGTCAGGCCTATAACATCAATGTTCTACACAGTAACACCCTAACATTATAACAGTCAGGCCTATAACATCAATGTTCTACACAGTAACACCCTAACATTATAACAGTCAGGCCTATAACATCAATGTTCTACACAGTAACACCCTAACATTATAACAGTCAGGCCTATAACAACAATGGTCTACACAGTAACACCCTAACATTATAACAATCAGGCCTATAACAATGGACTCTACAGTAACACCCTAACACTATAACAGGCAGGCCTATAACAATGGTCTCTACAGTAACACCCTAACGTTATAACAGTCAGGCCTATAACAATGGACTCTACAGTAACACCCTAACATTATAACAGTCAGGCCTATAACAATGGACTCTACAGTAACACCCTAACATTATAACAGTCAGGCCTATAACAACAATGTTCTACACAGTAACACCCTAACATTATAACAGTCAGGCCTATAACAACAATGTTCTACACAGTAACACCCTAACATTATAACAGTCAGGCCTATAACATCAATGTTCTACACAGTAACACCCTAACAGTATAACAGTCAGGCCTATAACAACAATGTTCTACACAGTAACACCCTAACATTATAACAGTCAGGCCTATAACAACAATGTTCTACACAGTAACACTCTAACATTATAACAGTCAGGCCTATAACAATGGACTCTACAGTAACACCCTAACATTATAACAGGCAGGCCTATAACAACAATGTTCTACACAGTAACACCCTAACATTATAACAATCAGGCCTATAACATCAATGTTCTACACAGTAACACCCTAACATTATAACAATCAGGCCTATAACAATGGACTCTACAGTAACACCCTAACATTATAACAGGCAGGCCTATAACAATGGTCTCTACAGTAACACCCTAACATTATAACAGTCAGGCCTATAACAATGGACTCTACAGTAACACCCTAACATTATAACAGTCAGGCCTATAACAATGGTCTCTACAGTAACACCCTAACATTATAACAGTCAGGCCTATAACAACAATGTTCTACACAGTAACACCCTAACATTATAACAGTCAGGCCTATAACAACAATGTTCTACACAGTAACACCCTAACATTATAACAGTCAGGCCTATAACATCAATGTTCTACACAGTAACACCCTAACATTATAACAGTCAGGCCTATAACAACAATGTTCTACACAGTAACACTCTAACATTATAACAGTCAGGCCTATAACAATGGACTCTACAGTAACACCCTAACATTATAACAGGCAGGCCTATAACAACAATGTTCTACACAGTAACACCCTAACATTATAACAGTCAGGCCTATAACAATGGACTCTACAGTAACACCCTAACATTATAACAGGCAGGCCTATAACATCAATGTTCTACACAGTAACACTCTAACATTATAACAGTCAGGCCTATAACAATGGACTACAGTAACACCCTAACATTATAACAGGCAGGCCTATAACAACAATGTTCTACACAGTAACACCCTAACATTATAACAGTCAGGCCTATAACAACAATGTTCTACACAGTAACACCCTAACATTATAACAGTCAGGCCTATAACAACAATGTTCTACACAGTAACACCCTAACATTATAACAGTCAGGCCTATAACAACAATGTTCTACACAGTAACACCCTAACATTATAACAGTCAGGCCTATAACATCAATGTTCTACACAGTAACACCCTAACATTATAACAGTCAGGCCTATAACAACAATGTTCTACACAGTAACACCCTAACATTATAACAGTCAGGCCTATAACATCAATGTTCTACACAGTAACACCCTAACATTATAACAGGCAGGCCTATAACATCAATGTTCTACACAGTAACACCCTAACATTATAACAGTCAGGCCTATAACATCAATGTTCTACACAGTAACACCCTAACATTATAACAGTCAGGCCTATAACAACAATGGTCTACACAGTAACACCCTAACATTATAACAGTCAGGCCTATAACATCAATGTTCTACACAGTAACACCCTAACATTATAACAATCAGGCCTATAACAACAATGTTCTACACAGTAACACCCTAACATTATAACAATCAGGCCTATAACAATGGACTCTACAGTAACACCCTAACATTATAACAGGCAGGCCTATAACAATGGTCTCTACAGTAACACCCTAACGTTATAACAGTCAGGCCTATAACAATGGACTCTACAGTAACACCCTAACATTATAACAGTCAGGCCTATAACATCAATGTTCTACACAGTAACACCCTAACATTATAACAGTCAGGCCTATAACAATGGACTCTACAGTAACACCCTAACATTATAACAGTCAGGCCTATAACAACAATGTTCTACACAGTAACACCCTAACATTATAACAGTCAGGCCTATAACATCAATGTTCTACACAGTAACACCCTAACATTATAACAGTCAGGCCTATAACATCAATGTTCTACACAGTAACACCCTAACATTATAACAGTCAGGCCTATAACAACAATGTTCTACACAGTAACACCCTAACATTATAACAGTCAGGCCTATAACAACAATGTTCTACACAGTAACACCCTAACATTATAACAGTCAGGCCTATAACATCAATGTTCTACACAGTAACACCCTAACATTATAACAGTCAGGCCTATAACAACAATGGTCTACACAGTAACACCCTAACATTATAACAATCAGGCCTATAACAATGGACTCTACAGTAACACCCTCAGGCCTATAACAATGGACTCTACAGTAACACCCTAACATTATAACAGTCAGGCCTATAACATCAATGTTCTACACAGTAACACCCTAACATTATAACAGTCAGGCCTATAACAATGGACTCTACAGTAACACCCTAACATTATAACAGTCAGGCCTATAACAACAATGTTCTACACAGTAACACCCTAACATTATAACAGTCAGGCCTATAACATCAATGTTCTACACAGTAACACCCTAACATTATAACAGTCAGGCCTATAACATCAATGTTCTACACAGTAACACCCTAACATTATAACAGTCAGGCCTATAACAACAATGTTCTACACAGTAACACCCTAACATTATAACAGTCAGGCCTATAACAACAATGTTCTACACAGTAACACCCTAACATTATAACAGTCAGGCCTATAACAACAATGTTCTACACAGTAACACCCTAACATTATAACAGTCAGGCCTATAACAACAATGTTCTACACAGTAACACCCTAACATTATAACAGTCAGGCCTATAACAACAATGTTCTACACAGTAACACCCTAACATTATAACAGTCAGGCCTATAACATCAATGTTCTACACAGTAACACCCTAACATTATAACAGTCAGGCCTATAACAACAATGGTCTACACAGTAACACCCTAACATTATAACAATCAGGCCTATAACAATGGACTCTACAGTAACACCCTAACATTATAACAGGCAGGCCTATAACAATGGTCTCTACAGTAACACCCTAACATTATAACAGTCAGGCCTATAACAATGGTCTCTACAGTAACACCCTAACGTTATAACAGTCAGGCCTATAACAATGGACTCTACAGTAACACCCTAACATTATAACAGTCAGGCCTATAACATCAATGTTCTACACAGTAACACCCTAACATTATAACAGTCAGGCCTATAACAATGGACTCTACAGTAACACCCTAACATTATAACAGTCAGGCCTATAACAACAATGTTCTACACAGTAACACCCTAACATTATAACAGTCAGGCCTATAACATCAATGTTCTACACAGTAACACCCTAACATTATAACAGTCAGGCCTATAACATCAATGTTCTACACAGTAACACCCTAACATTATAACAGTCAGGCCTATAACAACAATGTTCTACACAGTAACACCCTAACATTATAACAGTCAGGCCTATAACATCAATGTTCTACACAGTAACACCCTAACATTATAACAGTCAGGCCTATAACATCAATGTTCTACACAGTAACACCCTAACATTATAACAGTCAGGCCTATAACAACAATGTTCTACACAGTAACACCCTAACATTATAACAGTCAGGCCTATAACAACAATGTTCTACACAGTAACACCCTAACATTATAACAGTCAGGCCTATAACATCAATGTTCTACACAGTAACACCCTAACATTATAACAGTCAGGCCTATAACAACAATGGTCTACACAGTAACACCCTAACATTATAACAATCAGGCCTATAACATCAATGTTCTACACAGTAACACCCTAACATTATAACAATCAGGCCTATAACAATGGACTCTACAGTAACACCCTAACATTATAACAGGCAGGCCTATAACAATGGACTCTACAGTAACACCCTAACATTATAACAGGCAGGCCTATAACAATGGTCTCTACAGTAACACCCTAACATTATAACAGTCAGGCCTATAACAATGGTCTCTACAGTAACACCCTAACATTATAACAGGCAGGCCTATAACAATGGTCTCTACAGTAACACCCTAACATTATAACAGTCAGGCCTATAACAACAATGTTCTGCAGAAACTGCAGGGAGAGGCAAGTCGGGGCCTTCACTCCTCAAGCTGTCTGGCAGAGTTGCAGTTCTACTTTAATAGAAGTCTGAATATACAGACACATGGACCTCATATGGAGCAGCTGTGACATCATAGGTCAGGGGTCGTTGATTCAGTCTGTGGCGCATTCAGTAAACCCGGTCCTGCTGAGCGTTCTTTAACTAGAAGAGAAGGGAGCCGGCTGGGAGATCGCAGCGCACACACATTCACACATGCAACACATAAACAAAAATGGGACCAAATACAAGGTCTTTCCTAACTCTCTTGGAGTGAGATATATTGGTGGTTATGTAACCCTTTTTATGAAAAGGGTAAAAGGGAAGGCATTGTTCTCTTGTCCAAGTTGTCCCGGTAGACGCTAACCTCGGGTTAAGTTTAAAGAATGTTAAGGTCAAGTACAGCTGTCTAGCTTAAAAAGCCTAAGTGGAGCCAAAAGATTTACAGAACACTAGTTCCTAGTTAAGATGATGTGTAAAAGATAATTATATCATTATGAGATTGGTTGCAGTGAGTGAGTGAGTGAGTCTCAGTGAGTGTGTGGCAACATATCTCGCCAGCTAAGAGGCTGAGGTGGATGAAATATTGCAGATGTTGATGACAGGCCAGTGACATATATTTAGCAAATCGGTCAATGACAACTATTTAATTTTAATAAATGTCCATAATTGCATTGATATACATTACACATGAAGTTACACCTTTTGAACACAAGAGGGGGCGATAGTACACTGGGTCCCCTGCTCAGAGTCTCTGGGAATTAGCTCTCTGGCCCATGTTTACAACATGGAAATGCCATATGGGGCTTTTCCCACTACCTTGCCGTGCCATGCCCAAATCTGTGCTCCTGCTTTGTTGACCTTTTTCCACTTCCAATGGACCCATGTAGAGTAGTGCCATCTCATGCTGATTTAGATACGGCTCTGGGGTAGGTACAACACACCCTACCCGTGCTGCAACCCCATACTGCCGACTGTTTATTGGAAATCGTCACTAGACATCAGCCCATGTTGATGTTTGTGGTATTTCACTGCACTACGTCTACCAACTCCACAATGTGAATGTGAAATGCGGCATATTATAAACTGATAAATGTAGTGATCTATGCACAAAAGTGATTATTTCTTGCAGCAAATATCTTAGTTACAATTAAGTGAAATGTTTGCAGATCAAGTATTTAAAGATTGTTATTTGTGCTGCCGCGCCTCCGTTCATCTTGTCATCAGCAACACTTTGAAACTCATTCAATCACCTAAAAGGTTCACTCAAATATGTTTCCGACAACATTTTAGGAAATGGGACATGCACTTGCTGGATGTTAATTCATATTTGATCTGTGATTGAGTCGGAGAGGAAGAGGGAAGATATTTTCAACATGAGTGTCATTCATGCTGCCGCGCCTCAGTTCATCTTATTATCAATAAGTAAAGGCTTTGAAACATATTAAAATAAGTTGGTCAATCTAGTGAACTATACAAAAAGTATAACTTTTTTCAGCAAATCTCTTAGTAACAACAAGATTGCATAAAGCAGTGTTTATAGATGAAGTTATTTGTAATGTCCGCACGCCCATCTGTCTCCAGAGAAAGAACATAACTATGGGGAACGAGAGAATCACCTGAACGTTTCACTCAAATATGTATATTAGGCAATAAATAAGATATGCAATTGCTGGATCTTAATTCATATTTGATTAGCAATTGAGTCGCATCGAAATGATCAATTTGCTTTCTACTGAGCACAGCTTTCTATTCCTTGTTTCTTTCATGTGATATTCAGATGGTTGTTTGGCCTAGAGTAGTCTACAAACTAGGTGCAAGTGGAAGAGGGCTGACCTTCGAAGCTTTTGTTGGCCTTCGAAGCTTCGGGGGCAAGATTCGATTTTAATTCAAAGCTTTGAGATTAAAAAAAAAATTATTATAATATATATATATATTTTTTTTTGTGGGACTTGTACAGCACTTTGGGCAACTTTTGTTGTTTTTAAATGTGCTCTATAAATAAAGTGGATTGGATGAATTAATTAAATTAATAATGAGTCGGGAGCTGCGCTGCCTGGGCGGCTGCTCTCCGTTACACAGCCAATGAGTCAATGACATTACATTACATTACATAATTATGTTGCAACCTTCGTCTATAAAGCAAAAATTATATAAATATTTATATGTAGTTAATAGAGACAAAGGCAGAATTCGACTTAATTAAGCACGTTTTATTAAGACATGTTTGTATATGGGTCGGGACACTGCTGCTGACTGGGTGTCTTATCAAACACAGGTAAAACAAAAAAATACTATAGAGAATTGTCAGTGCTCTAAAGTTTCAACCTTTTTAAATCTTAGACAAACGAAACACTTTGCTTTTATGAAATATTGTAAGCCGTCATTTGAGGCTTTATAAAAGCAGCAAGTTGTATTCAACACAGAGAGGAGTCAATGAGGAATCTCCATGTGCTTGTTGTAGTTAACAAAGATAGGCGGAGTTAATGAGGCGTAGGTTGCATTGGAGGCGCAAGATTTTGCAGGTAAAATAAAAATTGAATATTCGAATGCAACGTGTTTCATGGTAGATAGGTAGATAGATAGATAGATAGATAGATAGATAGATAGATAGATAGATACTTTATTGATCATCTTGGGGAAATGCAGTGTATCCAATAGCTCTCATCAGTTGGCAAACGTTAAAATAGACATAAATGGACACACAATAAAAGAGTCAAATGTGGTGGACAAATAAAATCAGTACTTACTGTAAGTAAAAAATTTGATAAAGTTTCCCCAAGGGGATCAATAAAGGAATATCTTATCTTATCTTGTAAAAATAGATAAATAAATTAAGTTAATTGCACATTGTCCAATGGGAGGAGGAGGGGGGGGACTCATGAACCGCTGCCCTCGTCTGAGGTGTTAAACAGGCTTATGGCTGAGGGAACAGAAAGATCCCCTGACAAAAGATTTAAATCAGTTTAAATCGGCACGAAAACTTTATTTTAAACTGAATAAGGAAGGATGGTCACACCAGCCTCTGTGACTCCCATTCATTTAGTACTAGCAGCAGCTATGTTTTGCTGGTGTTTGTTTAGTGATTTAGCAGACAACACAACCATGTACAGTATTCCCATTTCACCCTTTTACACTCCCAGACCGAACCGTCTGACTGTCGTGTGAAATACAGGACTCATCCTTTAAACTGGCTGGCAAGACTGCCTCGGAGCGAGGAATGCAACCGGTATGACTGATGCAGTTCCCTGTACCCGCTCAAGGTTTGAGTTTGGTTCTGCTTTGTGTGCCTGTGCATTCTCGAGCACATCTGTAAATAATGAGTGGCTTTAGATGGGTCAAAGTTCACATGCTAGATGTATTTCTATCAAAGGAGTTCTAAGGCCTTGCCTGTCGACTTTGTCTTGTTGTGCATCAGATAAGGGGTCGTGTAGACAGTCCCGTCAGCCTGAACGTGCTCCTGCTGCTCCCCCTGCTGGGGAGATGCTGACCATGCGCCTCCATGTCTGTCACTTCCTGATTCTTATACTGTATACAGTACTAGTACAATTAGTCCACTAAGAAGACTTCTGTCGGTCTTCTGTAACATCCGTAATGGTAGCAAGGACTTCCTGTGCGGTATGGATGAAGTGAGTGCTGCAGACCCAGGGGTTTGCTGACCCCGGCGGTGTCCAGTGTTATGATGGGACTGTTTCAGTCCATACACCGGGCTGGCTGGTGACTTGGGAAAGACTTAGTTGGGGTAGACTTTGATTGTGAAGATTGTCAAGTTAGTAACTGTTGGGACTGAGGGTCCCTATCCCTGCACAGCAATAAACAACATTTTTACTGTAATGGAGGACTTGACATCAGATGACCATTGGCTGCTTGTCATGTTTTTAAATGTTGTGGACAGGATCTTCAACTGTAGCAAGCAATGCTGTGTGGATGTTTCCCTCTGAAGCCTCTCTTCACACCTCCCCCTCCCTCTATCATCCCCTACCTGGTACTCAAGTTTCTTTAATAGTTGTCATACAGAAGTACAGAATACTTTTGTACAAAATGCTTCTTACTGTTGCGCTCCAGAGACTGTGCAAGACAAGATAAGTATGAAATAAAATAACATAGTAAAATTAGAAGTAAAAAAATGAGGTCACAGTGTTCAGTTTAGACATATGTACAATGTTCGATGCAGAATAGACGTAGTTACCATACAATATATATGCAATATATATATGCAAATGCAATATACTGCATTTGTATGTCTTGTTTTGATTGAAAATAGAGGACCCTTATGTAAACAAGACGAAAGTCTTGTTCATCCAATAGTTGTTGGAATGAGCTGTACTGTATTGTACCCATTCTGCTTTTCAATCAATCAACCTCTCCCCTCACACCCCACCCAGTGGGCGACAGTGGCTCAGGAGGTAGAGCGATCGTCCTGGTTTGATTCCAGCTCTTCCTGTCAAAGTGTCCTTGAGCACAACCCCTAACTGCTGCTGATGAGCAGGTTGGCACCTTGCATGCCGTTGGTGTGAGTGAATGGGTGAATGTGAGGCATAAAACGCCTAGGATAAAAGAGCTGTATAAATGCAGTCCATTTACAATTCCATTTACCTTGTGTTTCACCTATTCACCCCTCTCCACAATCCCCACCACCCCCATTTCCCAGAAAACGTAAGAAGCAAGCTCACAGAATTGGGGGGGGATCTTGTTTTTTCCCCCATGGCCAGAGAAATCAAGTCCTCTACCTAACTCCTGAACCTGAAATTGTATTTGATTGGCAACGCTTTAACAACACTTTTGTATCAACCATGAAGATTTGACCATGGATGCGCATAATTAACCTCTCCGTTTCCACTACAGTGGACAGGATGTAGCAACTGTAGCCATGATGTCGTTATCAAACAGCTGAAAACACAATTGAAACGGTCTATAGCCCAATTCATTCATAGTATTCTCCTGACGTGTCATGCCAGCTGAGATGGCACAGTGCCACAGCTTGTTGGCCACGGTTGTCATCGAACATAGAATCGTTTCACTTGAGTAGAATAAATCATTGCTTCATTTCTCAGTGGATGTGTGAAGATATTCCCGCTAAACGCCTCCTGTCCAGATGTTTCTGGTTTTCGAGTTCCTGCCCAACAACTACTATGGAAACTCCGTTGACCAAATTCCATCTTTTGCAACAGTGGCAGGTGCCGGCCCCCTGAAACCAGCGGCATCAAGCCTGATTTAATCAATATGGAATGGAAACCAAATTGAATCGGGAATCCAAATCGTGTCAGGTAGGCTAATCGGTGTCAATACCCAGCCCTAGTTGTTTGATTTCATGCTGGCGGCCATCAGGCTCCACAACCGGGGGCATGAACTGCTGCCATCAGTTGAAGAACTAACGGCTACAGAACTTCTATCTATTAGGCACGTCTGACCCTTAACCACTAAGTGTGTTTGACTCTTAATAACCACCAAAACCAGCACGGACAATAACGTATATTATGCCCGATGGCGATGGGGCATACAGGCCCTCATCTGCAACTTTGTACCGTTTCATTCTCATATTTTATATTCAGATTTGATTGCCTATATTATATGTATTTCTTCTATTACCCTGCCATACCTGTACTGCTCCCCCATGCTGCTATGATGTCCAAATTTCCCCCAAGGGGATCAATAAAGGAATATCTTATCTTATCTTACAATCAATCAGCTGTTGTTGGAGATGCTGTGAATAAACCCTTAACTAATAATCATAACTGAGTGTTTATTCCACAAGGCCTCATGACGTCCAGATCCAGACCTCTCTGCGTAAATCCCAGTGGACAACCAGGCTTTAAAACACTACTCCTCACCTTCAAAGCCCTCCACAGCCTGCCCCCCCCCCCCCCCTACCAGCCTACCTGACTGATCTCCTTCTCCCCTACCGCCCCACCCGTTCCCTCCGGTCCTCCTCCACTGCCTCCCTCACTATCCCGACATCCAAACTCCAAAACTTTGGAGAGCGGGCCTTCTCCCGCACTGCACCCCGACTCTGGAACTCCCTCCCTCAGTCCATCGACTCCCCTACACTCTCCACCTTCAAAGCTCGCCTCAAAACCCACCTGTTCTCCCTTGCCTTTAACCCCCCCCCCCCACCCATACATTTATTATTATTATTATTATTTATTATTATTTAGTCTCTGTATCTTCAGTTCACCCCCACTTAGCCAACACAAAGGGGCGTACGTGTAGAACAAGGCCCAGGCTTTGTCTCCGTCTCCCAAACCCCCAGCAGGAAGATGACAGTGTGGACTAAAAGGTTGTCCTACCAGTTGAATGAATAGATTGAACAGGGAAATGTTGCAGCGCTCGTGAATTTTCTCACCAGATGACGCCGCTAATCTATTTTGGCCGCCTTCCAATGGCTATAGCCTGCTTGTTAACTTTGCGCGTGTACCCTAAATTCCCCATTGATTTAACAATAACACATGCTCAATAGTGGCTTTAGAGAGAAGAAACAACAGGCCTGCTGCAGGACCAATAGCCGCCCTCAAAACAGGCAATTGGTACTTGTCCCCGAGATGAGTTATCGATCCTCAAAACCACTGTCCCAATTGATTTCATAGGAAGTATTATATTGCTTTCCGCCGCGGCGCATAAATCGTACTGTGACTGTAAACAAAAAGCACATTCTCCTACCGCCTCGCGCAAGATATAGCATAGGGCTCGGCCCGGTGGGTCTACTACCTGTGTTGAAAGTTTAATCAGGTGTGTGTAGGTGTGTGTGTGTGTGTGTGTGTGTGTGTGTGTGTGTGTGTGTGTGGGTGGAGAGGGGGGGTATAGGAGGTTGTAGACTGTAATTGGTTTGTCTTCTCCTTCCCTACCGGTGTGAGTGGTGTATTTAATCAGACAAACGGAGTTAACTTAGCTGTGGTGGTGATTAAGAGCTTTACTGAGGGCACTTAAGCGATCTGCTCCTATGGGATAATCACCACCAAACCTGCTATGGGGGACAGAGATGGGACAGAGACGGGACAGAGAGGAGACGCAGGATTGTGTGCCTCCGTCGGCGACACGCCACCTTAACCCCTCATAGACCGAAATCAATCAGCCGTCCGTCAGTATGTTATCTGTCTGGAGCCGAATCAGCCCTTTTCCCCTTGAATCAATCTTAACGATTTCCATTAAAACCAGTCTGCGCCATTGACCATCCATTAAAACCAGTCACTTGTATCGATCCTCCATTAATGGCGACCAGACGGTTCCATTTGTCCTCATACGAGTTCCCTCCAGACCCGTCTGCTCGCTCGTATTGATCGCTGGTCATCTGAGCCGTAAACCCATTTGACCTATATTGCATCTGAAGCCAGCTTTTCCTTCTGCAAATCTCCACCATCTGGCCCGAGTTTCCCTGGGGGTCGGGGTCAAGGGTTAGTTTACTGTCAGGTACATTCAGATTCTCACGGGCACATTTAACCTTGCCTCTAGCCAATATAGACTACATTGGCCTAACGTAACGGCTGAACAATATATTGAATCGATGTGGATATCACAATATGAAACAACGCAATATCACAAAGGCCACAATGTGGACATTTTGTGAATTCACTTTTCAAAGTGGCTCAGGAGGTAGAGCGGTCGTCTGGTAGGGATCGGTACCGAATTCGGTACTTTTAAAGGTACTTACCAAAACACGTCGGTACTACCGAGTATCGATTCACGTGAGATAAAAAAAAAAATTTTTGTTCTTTTAAAAAAACATTTTTTTACCTTTTTTCTTTTCATGTCAACGTTCACACACACAATATACGCTTACCTAGGATTTGACTTGATTCAACAACAAAGCAGTCGGGCAATGGCAAGCCGAAAACGGTCGAAAGTGTAGTTATTTGAAGTTTGGATTTTTTATTTTTACGACTGAGGTAGGTAGATTACATTTTTAGAGACTAAAGTACAGAAAAAAGGTACCGTTGGGTACCGGTATCGATTCACAGGTACCGGTACCGTATCGGTTCAAATGTGAAAAGTACCCATCCCTATCGTCTGGTAATCGCAAGATTCCCGGTTTGATTCCCACTCCTCCCGGGCAGTGTGTCGAAGTGTCCTTGAGCAAGACACTTAACCCCTAACTGCTCCAGATAAGCAGGTTAGCACCTTGCATGGTCACCTCCACCGTCGGTGTGTGAATGAATGTGTGTCGATGAATGGGTGAATAATGAGGAAGCCTTATATAAATGCACCATTTTAAAGTAAATGCAACCAGTGATTAGGCTACAATAGATTGATACTGCAGTCTTTTCTGTGTGAGGACATTCAAAATCCGAGTGGGAACACTGTAACGGCTAAAGGAACACGGCTACCGGGCTTTTATCCACATAAAAAGTAAGTGGAGGCTCAAAAGAGAAATTATCCTGTCGCAAGCGGCACAATATCTCGCAGAACAATCACAATTCCTATTTTTTCCACGTCCTTGCAGCCCTACTAATATATGCCCGTTTGCAATTGTTTCATCCACGCTGCCTTCATAACTCTATATCGTCTCTCTCACTGAGCTTAAAGGGGCACTACGCCCAATTTCGGAATTCATACACGTCATTCCTCTAGTCCAGGGGTTCCCAAACTTTTTCAGCTCGAGACCCAAAACAATTTGGTGTTTCCCCGGGACCCAAACTTACAAAAAACATCATGAATTGCCATAACATACATTTATAAACTACTGATAAAGAACACAACAAACCATGAATTTCAAATGTATATGAAATGTATTTATTTAATTATAAAAGTACATCACAGCAATAGTGTAATGTTAAGTTTCTCACCACCTCATTATGTACATACAATTTTGTAACACTTTTAAATTAACAAACATGTTCTACTCTCCTTTCTATTTCTCACCCCTTTTTCAACTCTCCATTTCTTACCCCCTCCCTCCATCCCTCAACCTTAAAGGACGACTCCACTTTTTTTGGAAATTAGCTTATTTAACATCTTCCCTGGAGTTAGACAATAAGATGCATACCTTTTTTGTCTCTGTGCGTGCATTTTAGCTTTGGGAATAGACGCTCCGTTAGCATAGCTTAGCTTCATCACTGGAAGTGGGGGAGGACAGTAGCCTTACAGTGCCTTACAGTGTATTGCAAGGTCTGACATTGACCAAACTTGATATGCATGACCTTGGTGGGCTCTAGGTCAACTCCTGAAAAGGGGGTCAATGTCAGACTTTGCAATCAAAGTTAGGGGGCTAATAACCCTTGCCATAATTTCAGTGCGCCCCCTAACTTTTGATTGCAAGGTCTGACATTGACCCCCTTTTCAGGAGTTGACCTAGAGCCCACCAAGGTCATGCATATCAAGTTTGGTCAATGTCAGACCTTGCAATACACTGTAAGGCACTGTAAGGCTACTGTCCTCCCCCACTTCCAGTGATGAAGCTAAGCTATGCTAACGGAGCGTCTATTCCCAAAGCTAAAATGCACGCACAGAGACAAAAAAGGTATGCATCTTCTTGTCTAACTCCAGGGAAGATGTTAAATAAGCTAATTTCCAAAAAAAGTGGAGTCGTCCTTTAAACCCCAACATTGAGCAACATTCTGATTAATTTGTACTGACTTATTTTAAAATTCTACTGACCTGACATCATGCTAGAAGGGGTATAATATTTCATCTATGGCACAATGAAATCTAATGAGAGGTATGTGGCTGGTTGAAGTTTTCAACCAGCAGATCTATTCTGGGCTTGGTTTTTGAAAGTGCTATTCTGAGGTCATGCTGAGCATTTAGTCTGTTTCTGTATTTGTTTTTCAGGTATGCTAGAGTAGAAACCCCAGATTCACATAAGTATGTGGTGCCAAACTGAATCAACACATCTACAGCTTAAAAAAAATAAAAAAATAAAATATATATATATATATTTATTATTATTTTTTATTTTTTATTGACTACCCAATAAAAACGCTGCTCTAGTCTAAGACGGTACAAATATATGCTGGAGGGGTGGTTAGATAGTGGTGACTGCCGAGTTAGCAACTTTCTCCCAAATCCAACTAGAGTGCTAAAACTCAAACTTGTGCTGTCTTCAAGTATATAAAGTCTGAAATAAACAATACATTGGGAAAGGTTTTGTAGAGGACGCCGAGAGCACAGAGGGGAATGTTCTGAGGTACATTTTCTGTTCCAGAACTGAGACCACTATAGAATAAAGATAATTTGGGTATAAAAAAGAAAAAGAAAACAAGAGGTTCTGTGGGTCCACAAAATCAGTCTCCATTCATTGTCAATGAAGCAGCTCCGGACTTTACACTTGATCACAAGTTTGACTTCTCTGGTTTCTGGCTTTGAGAGAGAGAGTAGCTCATGTTCACAAATATTGATTGAACTTGCCTTAGGCCATGGAAATAACAAATTTATTTGAGTGATGTTCCCCCTTAAAGTACATTATTTCTCACCGCTCTTCATCTCTATCCTGACCCCCCCCCCCCCCCCCCAAATATGACCACTATCCCGCTCACAGCAGAGTTTGGTCCTGGGTGGGAGATACTAGCCTGTGTAATGTAACCCTATGCTATGTGATGTTAGCCTGCCGTAGCCCCACCATGCTAATCCCCCATAATAAACACAGTGCAGCTGTGACACCATGTCGAGAGATTGGGTGAGAAACCACAGCTAATAATTTTCACCTTTTGACTGATGGTGTTCCCTACTCGTTGGCAGAGGGAATCCTCTCCTCCCTCGGCTCTAGGGGAAAGTTATTAGTCACCCTAGAACTAGCCTGGATGTGTCTCCAACAAAATGTGAGGAATTCTTAAAATTCTTCATAAACAAAGTTGAGGTAATCAGAAATAACATCACACCACCTAGACGTAGCTTAGATGTCTCGCCGCCCTGTTCATCCACCCTGGCCTGTTTTCAACCCATCACCCTCTCTACTCTCACAGATATAGTCTCAGCCATGAAACCGACAACCTGCTTCAAACATGCAGTGGTCCAGCCCCTTCTGAAAAAACCCAACCTAGACTCCATTCAGCTCAATAATTACAGGCCAATCTCCAAGCTCCCATTCCTATCAAAGGTCCTTGAAAAGGCTATTCTCTCACAGCTGTCTCCCTACCTGCACTTGAACAACATCCTGGACACATTTCAGTCAGGTTTCAGAGCCAACCACAGCACAGAATCTGCCCTGCTTAAGGTCACCTCACCAATGACCTGCTCCTCACTACCGACAACCGGGACTGTGCTGTCCTTATGCTCTCAGACCTCAGTGCAGCTTTCGACACTATAGAGTAGACCATGCTATTCTCATTGACCGTCTTCACCAGGCAGTTGGTGTCAGTGGCACAGCCCTATCATGGTTCACCTCCTACCTCAGTGATAGAAGCTTCTCCGTTAATATCGGAAACTGCTTTTTCCCCTCCGCCTCTCTCTTGCGGGGTTCCACAAGGCTCCATCCTTGGCCCTATCCTATTCTCCCTATACATGCTGCCCCTTGGTCTGATCATTAAAAAACACAACATCTCTTTCCATTTTTATGCCGATGACACTCAGGTCTATCTCCCCATGAAACCCAACAATATAAACAATCTCGACAGTCTTCGTTCCTGCCTAGACAACATCAAATGCTGGATGGCACACCATTTTCTACAGCTTAACCAGTCAAAATGTGAAATCCTCCTTTTCGGCCCCCCAAACCAAACCAGTGTCATTTCCAGCAGCCTCGGTAACCTGTCTGCCCTAGTCCAGCCCTTTGTAAAAAACCTGGGCGTGCTCTTTGACCCCGAGTTTACTTTCAATAGGCAGGTAAACTCTGTGGTGAAGGGGTGTTTCTTCCAGCTCCGGTCCATAGCCAGGATCAAGGCCATTCTCTCCCCCTCAGACCTTGAAAGAGTCATTCATGCTTTCATATCCTCAAGATTAGACTATTGTAACTCCCTGTACCTGGGGCTTAATAAGTCAACTACAACTACCCCAAAACGCTGCTGCTAGACTGCTCACAGGTACCCAGAAGAGAGCTCACATCACCCCTGTTCTTGCCTCCCTTCACTGGCTCCCGGTGCGCTACAGAATAGAATTCAAGGTTCTCCTATTGGTCTACAAAGCCATTAATGGTAAAGCCCCTGCTTACCTAGCAGACCTCCTCACCCCCTATACCAACGTCATCTGACAAGGGTCTCTTAACCACCCGTAGGTCTAATTTCAAGTCTAGGGGCGAACATGCTTTTGCGGTCGCAGCCCCTGACCTCTGGAACAGCATCCCCATGTCCATTAAATCTGCCCCCTCCGTCGAGTCTTTTAAATCTAAACTCAAAACCCACCTATATCGCCTGGCCTGACTCACTTTGACTCTTGCCTTGCTTGTTGACGTGTTGTTCTGTTTTCCTTTGTCTATCCGTTGGTTGTTTTTTCTGTTTATTTTATACTTTTCTTTGTTCTTAGCTATGTGAAGCACTTTGGTTGACAAGCATCATGTCTAAATGTGCTATATAAATATTTTGTCATTTAGACTGTGTGCCTGTGTTTCCCAAGAGGAGGTCATCACACTGAGATGCACCCCACTACTGACCCTGTCAAACGGGTCTATGTTTATGTTTATTTAGGATCCCCATTAGCTTTTGCACTTGACAAAGGCTATTCTTCCTGGGGTTCGGCACTTGCAACAATACAACACTATTCAAGACATTACATCATTATCAACATCAATTACATCATCAATTACATCATTATCAACATCATTAACAATCTCACCCTCCGTTAAGGATGACATTGTACAAGATACTTATTAGTATAAAGTATTAAAATAAAATTATTAAAATAAAATAAATAGTGCCTCCTGAGCAGCACTCACTGCCATCAACATAAATACAATTAACAAACAGTCAATTGGTTTTCACCGCTATGCCATAAGGGTTCAGTGCCTGCTTGTTACTAGATGGTATTTACATTTCTTCTTGAAAGGAGTTTTGGAACTTGAACATTTCTGAGAAAAGTAATAGACGAGATTGCAGACGTTTCTCAACCGGAAGCCATGATAAATGTCTGTGTATAACTCCAATATTAGTGCGCTTTGAACAGTGGAGAGCTAGTCTGGCAGCCTTATTTTGAGCTATTTATAGTTTCTGTATATGTTTTTGCTGCTGATGACCATTTGACCGGACAGTACTCAAGATGTGACAAAACCAGAGCCTGGATGACTTCTTTCAAAGTGGTTGGTGTTAAATACTTTGTGCATTTTCTTGTAACAGCTATGTTCCTTCCACTTTAAACCAGAATCAAGAACCATGCCAAGAAACTTAGCCTCTTTTACCTGTTCCACTGGCTGTCTATGATCCCAGAATGGCTCTTTTAACTTGTGGGGTCCGACTTGTGGTTATTTAGTGGTGGTCTGGGCCCGTGCCGGCCTACTAGACGATCATCTGTGTGTTTTATTAATAGAGATCTTTTCATAGTCTCCTCCATAACTGTATTCTACAGTGAAATCTGACCCCTGTACTTTCCAACAGAGATGAAAACCAAATAGTTACACGCCCAGCGCCATTGGCTTGTAGATTTATTCCTTGGCGATTAGAATTTAAGGTCTGCCCGCCACCTGGCGGCTAACAAAATACACTGCATCTACCGCTTCTCCTCCGCTCCAATCCACTCCCTCCAGGCCGCTCACAGTGGTTTAACACTGATGGAATATACATGTAGTACAATGCCAAAGCAACAGATGGCGATGTACAAACATGAAGGCCATTTTCAACCAATGAGAAGGGTGAACCTGTGATATCCTGTTCAGGCTTCGTCACTCACATCCTGTTAGAAAAAGTTTTGACGCCATTGTTGCTGTCGTTAGCTTACATGCTAACGTTAATGGCAGCGACCATAGCATTGTGGCTAGGCTAGCTATCATCGCTTAACACTATGATCGCCGGGGACGAGTTTACACGTCTTTGATGTCAATATTTCAAAAATCTGTCATCGAAATCATATTTCCTTTCCGGAGCCCTGAGACACACTGCTGATCTCCTCTCAACTCTCTAGCGGTTCAAGAGCGCCATCTGGTGGCCGATCGGCAGATCGCCAACCGGACATGAACCTTTGAACCGGAAGTGCTCATCCATATGTGGTCCGGGCACTCGCTATCGTTAGAGAGACTCTGTCTTGATACAGTGAACATCGATCGGTGCAAATAACTCGAAAAAACAACATGATTTGGACGTATATACTATTATACAACCTGGAAATGGATCGGGCATTTCTCCATCCCATAATAGAAAAAATTCTGTTCCACGCTCATCTGCCAGCGGCGCGAGGAAGCCACGGTGAGTTTCAACGTTATTTTCTAACGTCTTCTATACTAACTGATCTGATGAACATATGACCCACTCTGGATGAATCATCTAACGCTGCCCACGGAATTATAAACGATCCCCCGCCCATCCGGTCATCATCAGATGATACGTAGAAACTTCTAGAATCACGTCCAGTTGAAATTTTTTTACTCGTGCCGATTGCTATCAAACTGTATTTCATCATCAATATAATGCATTTGGAGCTATAAATCAAGTTCTGGAGAAAGCTGCAGAAAACGATAAAAACATACTTATACTCAGGGAGCGAAATTAACTTTTTGACTCACCGGCCAGTGGCGGGTAGGTGGGAAGAATCTATCCGCCAAGCATATTTCTTACCTGCCAAATTTTTTTTGATTAAAAATATATATATACATATATTTTATATAAAAAAGATTTTTTTAAATAAAATATATATTATATAATCATACTTGTAGTTGTATTATCTGCGAGACATCGCCACCACGCAATAAGTCAAAATGCTCGCTATCTGCAAACAGCTCCACTGTCTGTGTGTACTCTAGTAGCCTCCAGCTCCAAAAAGGATTCTCCTGTGCTGCAGCGGGACCCTATACTAATACTCTACATTCAGCATGCAAGGATTCTCCGGCGCTGCAGCTGGTCCCTATTGGTATAATGTTAGGGTTCTTTGGTCAAATCACATTCATAAAGCCCTCAGCTACAATACGCATTGAATCAATGTTATAAGACATTGATATCAGGAGCTATCTGTAGCTACTGCTAGCCCGCTAGGTAACGTTAAGACAATTTAGTTTACTGGGACATATAGATCTAACGTGAGCTAGCTAACGTGAGCTAGCTAACGTGAGCTAGCTAACGAGGGAACGGAGGTATTATGCACTCGAGTCGACTATTGCTGGAGCATTTGTTGATATCAGTAGCTAGTAGGGATGGGTACCTTTCACATTTGAACCGGTACCGGTACCTGTGAATCGATACCGGTACCCAACGGTACCTTTTTTCGGTACTTTAGTCTCAAGAAATTTTATTTACCTGCCTCAGTCGTAAAAAAAAAAATCCAAACTTCAAATAACTACAATTTCGACAGTTTTCGGCTTGTCATTGCTCCGACTGCTTTGTTGTTGAATCAAGTCAAATCCTAGGTAAGCATATAGTGTGCGTGTGAACGTTGACATGAAAAGAAAAAAGTTAAAAAAAAAAAAAAAAAAAAAAAAAAAAAAAAAAATCGGTTTCTCACTTGATTCGATACTCGGTAGTACCGACGTGTTTCGGTTCGGTACCTCAAAAGTACCGAATTCGGTACCCATCCCTAGTAGCTAGCCAGCTAGATACCGTTAGACAATGGTCATGTATTAAACTAAAAGTGAATAGTTGACTGGGTCATTGTTTAAACAGTAACGGTAGCTCATGGAGGTCCGGTCTAGACTAGAGCAGACTGCCTCTGTGTTGATACGAGCAGAAGCCAATAGTATCCCGCTGCAGGGCTGGGCAGATATGACTCGTTGCCACGGTTTCTTTCAAAATAAGAGTATCATACGAACCGAATGCTGCTAACTGCCGGAGCCATCGATATTATGACTGGAGCTGCGCTTGGGGCGGAAATGAGACCCGCACATATTTTCAAAATAAGAGTATCGTTATGAACTACACGCCACACGGCGGGCAGACCCCCCAGTGGCAAGCGCCAAAGGTAAAAACTGAGCGCCCCTGGCGGGCGGCGGGCTTTAATTTAGCCCCCTGCTTATACTTTAGACCATATTTTTGTATGAATATGTGAATGAAAAAGTTTAACGTTGCTACACCCTGAACAATACATATAGGACATTGAATGGGCCATAATAATGGCAATTTAGCAATAGAATTTAAAAAGTTATAGCCCTGCAAAGAAGGGGAACTTCTCCATAGACAAATAGAGCTGGCGAGGGATGGTAAATTATGAATTTAACCCATGGCGATTAAAGTGTTAATAGAGCTAGTGAATGGATAAACAACATTATTTAACATTGCAGAATGGGTACAATTACAATGCGGCTCAATACAAACAATTGTTAAGGGGCCCAGGGGGTGTAGACTGTTGTAGTTTGAGCTAATTTACACCATGCTCCAAAATAAAAATTAAAATTAAAATCTGCCGAGCGATGTGGCGCAGGGAGCGCTCGATTCAAGGTGAGCGGTGAGCGAGCGGAGAGCGACTTGGGGGCGGGGTCAACATGAGCGATTAGCGGAGCAATTTGTTTCCTTATATCGCTTCCTCCAGGGTTCCAACTTGTGTTGACAAAATGCAACCCTGCTCAGCTACGGGGAATCAGCGCTCTCTCTCTAGACTAGAAAGGTGCACTCAGTAGAGCACAGATGTCCGCCAGGGCGGCAGCCACACATAATAATAATAATAATAATAATAATAATAATAATAATAATAATAATAATAATAATAATAATAATAATAATAATAATAATAATAGATTGGATTTGTAATGCACTTTTTGTTCACTGGGATCCCAAAGTGCTACACTACATGGTTAAAACAGTTAAAAAAATAGAAATAAAATAGTTATTAGTAAAACAAATAAAATAAAATACAGAATAAAAATAAGATAAAAATAGAACATAGTTAATTAAAAACATAGTATAAACAGACAATTTAAAAACAAAAGCGCAATAAAATTTAAATAAAAAGCTAACAGTCAAAGGCCTTTTTGAACAGGTAGGTTTTACTTTTCAGGCTTGCCTTCTCTCTCTCTCTATCTATCTATCTACCTCTCTCTCTCTCTGTTCAATGATTTAAAGTGGCCAAACGTTACAATATAAATACTAATTGGATTTTTGGCTAGTAAAAAATCTGCCCGGCTGGTAGTTTTTAAAATCTACCAGCCAAATGGCTGGTAAGTCAAAAAGTTAAGTTTGTTCCCTGCCTTTGACACTTAATTCCCTCTGTGACCCTCTCTAGGCACACATGCACGCAGCACACGTCACTCACGCATGCACGCACGCACACACACACACACACACACACACACACACACACACACACACACACACTACTGTGTGGTTCGCTTAACAGTCAGGGTAGACACACACACACACACGCACAGACATAATCCTAGAAGCAATCACTTGCTGATTCAGCACCTCATCACCTACAGGCTCATACACAGTGAAGTGTGGTATAGCGGCTATAGCACATTGACAGGTTGTGAGGGTGGTCTTTGGAGTGTTAAGGAGATTAAAGTTGGGTTTTAAGCCCCCTTGTCATCTGTCTGTCCCCGTCAGCCCCTTTTACTCATACCACAGTCATGGTTCAGCTCAGACCACACTGGCTTCTATAGAAGAACAATTGGCAGTGGTAAAGGTCTTAAAGTGACTGTAAAAGTTTATTCAGTCTTTGCTTCTTAATCACATAAGAACCGAAATGGCTGCGTTTCACATTTACATTTCGAAACACTAAATATAGGATTTAGCCTGTACTGGACTTGCCAAGCTATAGTTGCTAAGTAACCCATGCATGGATGAAATTGCCCAGGTCCACTAGGGGTGGGGGGGGGGAAATCGATACGTAGTAGTATCGTGATACTTTGCGTGGCGATACTGTATCGATACAGGGACGACAAGTATCGATATAAAAGTATTCATAAAAAAAAAATTGTATAAGGAAGTTGCATTGTTCATTTCAATACCTGTAATAGTACAGTAGTCCACACACACACACACACACACACACACACACACACACACACACACACACACACACACACACACGTGAATTCAGTTAAGTTGGAATATGACTGTAATACAAACAGTTCAGTTTGTCAGGTACATGCAACACAGATTACAGTGTCTGCTTGAGAAAATACCATGTTCTGCAATAAAAATAATTGAAGTGAGATGAACAGACTGAACTTTTTTTTATTAGATAAAACATGTTGACAAAGTTTTACTTTGCAGTTGAAAAAAGGTAATAAATAAAATTTGCTCACTAAAAAAATTTAATATCGCAATACTCAGCGTATCGCGATATATTTAGTATCGCGATACTATCGTATTGTGACGCAAGTATCGCGATAGTATCGTATCGTGAGGTCTCTGGTGATTCCCACCCCTAAGGTGTGTGTGTGTGTGTGTGTGTGTGTGTGTGTGTGTGTGTGTGTGTGTGTGTGTGTGTGTGTGTGTGTGTGTGTGTGTGTGTGTGTGTGTGTGTGTGTGTGTGTGTGTGTGTGTGTGTGTGTGTGTGTGTGTGTGTGTGTGTGTGTGTGTGTGTGTGTGTGTGTGTGTGTGTGTGTGTGTGTGTGTGTGTGTGTGTGTGTGTGTGGTGCATCTTACATTGTGTGTTGAAAACATAGAACAAAGATAAAAAGGTGATGAGGAAGACTTCACCCATAGCGAGGAAAGGTCAGTTACTGGAACACATTTAAAATGTGTTTTCTCTAATGAAAACAGTTCACAATATTCAGACTTAGACGGGACAGGGACATGCAGACATGCAGCATCTTACCTGAAGGACAGATGGACCAAGGAGCACAGTCACCACTCCTGGTTCGTTCCTGGTTCTGTGTGTCTTTCTCTGTTCCTGGTTCCGTGTGTCTTTCTCTGTTCCTGGTTCCGTGTGTCTTTCTCTGTTCCTGGTTCCGTGTGTCTTTCTCTGTTCCTGGTTCCGTGTGTCTTTCTCTGTTCCCGGTTCCGTGTGGCTTTCTCTGTTCCTGGTTCCGTGTGTCTTTCTCTGTTCCCGGTTCCGTGTGTCTTTCTCTCCTGTCGCGTTACATGAAGTTCTCCTGCCCTTCTCCACTTTTCCTTTTTCCACTTTTCCTTGTGCTCTCTGCTCATCAGTCTTCCCTACTCTCCTTCCTCTTCTCCTCTGCCTCTCTCTGTGGATCCTCCTGTGACTGTGTCCTCACTTTCTCTTCCAGTGGTCCAGGTTGAGTGAAAGCGGGGATGGGATGAGTGTGTCGTCAGAGGGAGAGAGGGCGGTTGTGCCTGATCCATCGATGGATATAGGTGGTCCTTTAGAGTGAAGGAGCGGCTGGCCTGTTGATGGAAGACTGGAAGGATGGAGAAAGATTGAGTGGGGAGAGAGAGGGATGAAAGGAGGGAGGGACAGTAGGGGAGACGGGGTGTGGCTATGGAGAGGTGGACACCACCCTCCCCCTCCTTTCCTTTATCCCCTCGCCAAAGGAAAAGTGATTGGGGGGGGGGGGGGGGGGGGGGGGGGGCTACTGATGACAAAGATAGCCTAGACCAGTGGTGTCCAACCAGTCGATCGCGATCGACAGGTAGATCGCGGGCTGATTTCAAGTAGATCTTGATTAATACAATTTGATTATTAAAAAAATAAAAAATTGCTAAATCAACTCTTCCTCTCCTTGTTAACACTTTGGTTGCCTAAGGTTAAATTCATGATATGCCATAGATTGCCAGCGCTATTTGTCTATGGAGAAAGTCCCCTTCTTTGCAGGGCTATAACTTTTTAAATTCTATTGCTACATTGCCATTATTAGGGCCCATTCAAAGTCCTATATGTATTGTTCATTGTGTAGCAACGTTAAACTTTTTCATTCACATATTCATAGTAAAGTATGGTCTAATGTATAAGTATGTTTTCATCTCTTTCTGCAGCTTTCTCCAGAACGTGATCTATAGCCCCAAATACATTATATTGATGATGCAATACAGTTTTATGGCAATCAGCGCGATATAAAAAATTACAACTAGACGTACTTCTAGAAGTTACTACACGTCATCTGATGTTGACCGGATGGGCTAGGGGCCGTTTATAATTCCGTGGGCAGCGTTATACCAATCATCTAATGTGGGTCAAATGTTGATAATAGCAGTTAGTATCGAAGACGGTAACGTTACACGCTGAAACTCACCCCAGTCTCCGCGCGCCGTTGGGCGATCATCGTAGAGTTGAAATCTTATCATTATGGGATGTAAATTTACCCGGTCCATCTCCAGCTTGTATAATGGTATATACGTCCAAATCATGTTGTTTATCGAGTTATTGGCAATCGATCACTGTGTAGCGTGACGAGCCAGAGTCGCGGGACCTATAGCGAGCACCCGGAAGTACTACGGATGTAGCACAACCTCTATGCCACTTCCTGTTAAAGCGATTGCGCCGATCGGCCACCAGATGGCGCTCCTGAACCGACAGAGAGCTCAGTGGGTCCTGCTGGTGGATCTCAGGCCAGCGGAGGGGACATAAGAATCCGATCGCAGATTTTTGAAATATTGATATAAGGACGCTGTACAGCGTCCCCCGGCAACTTGAGCATGGCCAGCAATGACGTCAAAACACGTTTCATGGCAGTCAAAGTGTTAACTACAACAAGCAATGCTGTTTGTTATTTAAGATGAGGTCGGACTCTGCACTGACAGATTTGTGTTCATTATGCTGCTTTTATAAAGCCTCAAATGACTGCTTACAATATACAATTTTGGCTGGTAGCTCTCGGGCTAGGTGGTAAATAAAAAAGTAGATCTTGGTTCAAAAAAGGTTGGCCACCCCTGGCCTAGACTCTAGAGGGATGGTTATATAGTGGTGACTGCCGAATTAGTAGTGGAATTATATAATCAAGGCCCTATTAGCTATTTAATTGGTTGTAGGGAGGTTAGTCAGCCAGCCAGAGGGCCCCTCCAAACTAGGGAAGCGCCGATCGATCAGTATAAATATGAGATTGGGGAATTCTGATAATGCTTTCCCGATTGCGAAAACCAGCTGATGACACAAAAAACATGAGCCTATTCTCAGTGGAGTTGCATTCCTGAGAGTGCTTGGGCTCCCACACCACAGATTCAACTAATATAGTTTAATATAGTTAACCCACACAAGAGAGGGTTACATCTGCTCTTGCTCTTTTAGGATTGAATGTAACATAATCTGACATTATTGTCAGAGCTTTGACGTGACATGTGCTTTTATTTTGTAACGATTAGAAAATGGCCGGGCAGGGACGTTGAAGGCGCTGGTGCCTCCTCCTGCCTGGATGCTGCAAGCCTCATCTCTGAACACACTCTGGCCAGGCCCCAGCTGGATCTAATACAACAGCTAGCTGGCTGGGCAGCTTGTATTGTTAGCTGCCCCTCCCAACAGCTGTAGCATGTAGCTACAGGGTGCTTGCAGGAGGATCACTTGAAACAGAAAACGGAATACCAGAGGGAACAGTTCGGAGAATGTGATTTAAGTTATGGATAAATCACGAATGCCAGCTAACGTTGGCCTGCTAGCTAGTTAGTTAGCAGCATTGGCTATGCTGCTGGTGTTGCTTGCTGGTTTGGCCGGGTGCGCTCTGATGCTCGAGAGACTCGACTGCTTTCATTTGGGACGGATCGCGCCATGTCTTTCCACTAAACTATCTTTCAGTTTCAGTATTGTGTGTAACGCCGAAGCCGTAACAATGCTACGTTACGAGCCAATGTTAACAACGTGCCTTATTTACTTGAGAGCATCACACAGCCCTGCCGGCTGTCACCTGTCACTCAAGTTTCACTCGTGAATATTATGATCTCCGCCACCCCAGCAGTTTGTCAGCTCTAAGGACAATCTGATTATATCCATAAAAACAAAAAATTTTATTTACATTTTACCAAATACATATTTTTACTAATAGTTACAAAACTATATTTGGAATAGTTTGAAACTGGTAAAATGGTTTATAAATACCGATCGCAGTTACAGTGTATAGACCCTGTGATCTGGTATCGTCCGATGCTGCTTCCAGTGATTGGTGATTGTCCCCAAACGTCCTGCGGGGCATCTCTACTCCAAACGCCAATCATACTTTCAGCCAACCAATCAGAGAGCCCCTCCAAATGTCAGTCATCATGTCAAACATAATTTTTACCGAATGGCAAAATGCCAAAATGTAATCCTCTAATGCGGAGATCGGATTTAAGGTAAAAACAGAAGGGCCCCCAAAATATTCTTGGCCTAGGGCCCTCAAAGTCTAGGGACAGCTCTGGGGATACAACAGGGGAGCTTGAGACATGACATCAGAGGTGGGTGGGTGGAATAACAGGACGTTGTGGTGTGGTGTACATTAAATGCTTATACTGATATAAAAACACTGTAAAAGAAAAATAATAATAATAACTTTGCATCAAGTCTAAAAATCTTATTTTCTTAAAACAAATGAAATAATCTGCCAATGGGGAGAGATCATTTCACCTGTTCAAATACAACTTAAATGTTTCCATGTCCCAATCTTGAAGAAAAAAAGGCACATCACTCCTCTGGTTTAATGTCTAGTTATTTATGCTAGATTACATCTGCCTTGTTATTGTTTGTTGCAGCGTGCAAACCACACTGAGGCCAGTGGTTCACGCAACGGTCCGGCTGCGTGGAGATGTTTTGTCACAGTGGTATTATTGACCTTTCATGTCTGCTTAATACACATCACCGCCAGCAGTGTCGAGGCACCCTGACAATAAACAGGCCGTAGCAGCGCAGCACTCCCCAGGGAGAAATGCACTGTGGCTAAAAACATCACCCTTCAAACCCACGTAAGCCCCGTCCAAATATACTCTTGTGATGCAGCATGGAACCCAGCTGCCAGCTCCACACGAGGGTCATCAAGTATTCAAGCATGCAGTCGTGAAAAATGTCTCAATCTGTGAGGGCCTGTCAGTAAGTATTAGGCTTAAGCTGGGGGGGCGGGGGGTCCAAATAACCCTGTCTTATTATCTGGGCACCCAGTAAAGAGACTTAGAGCAACTTCACATCAAGGTATTTCGGGGTGTCAAGGAAAATCGGAGTGTGCCAGCCATGAGGGCAGGAGGGCTCCGCGCACGGATACCGATAATGGGTACTGGATATCGGCTCGGTACCAGGCTAAAACAGGAGAACTCCCTAAATAATATCTAATACCGATAGCCACATGTACAGTTGTTGTCAACAACCCTAGTAATATCAGTACTCTATATCAACCGATACTTACAGTTTAGTACTCTCTGTGACACTGATTAGTGAAAAAGTGATTGGCTATATATGCATCCCTCGGGGGGGCTTGAGGGCGACAGTGGCTCGGGAGGTAGAGCAGTCTCTATATGGTAATCCGGAGGTTCCTGGTTCGATTCCCACTCCTCCCAGGCAGCGTGTCGAAATATCCTTGAGCAAGACACTTAACCCCTAATTGCTCCTGATGAGCAGGTTGGCACTATGCAAGGGTACCAAATCCAGTACTTTTAAGGGTATCGACCGAATCACGTCATTTAAGTTGGATGACGTCAACGTTTCGTTTACCGCAAAACAAAACTTCAGTTTTCAAAAATGAAGTGTGCCTCACGTCAATGCTCACGCACGCGCACAATACACACTTACCTAGGATTTGACTTGATTCAACAACAAAGCAGTCAGGGAAATGGTGAGCCGAAAACGGTTGCAAGTGTGGTTACACTTTACAAAGCTAGATGCAGACAACGCTCGCTGCAAATTAACAAATTAACAAATTGTTCTAAATAGATAATAATGATAATACATAATTTGAAGTTTGGACAAATTTATTACAACTATGTTGTGTGTATTCGAAGTATCACAAATAACAAGAAATTAAGCTTATCTGAACATTTGATGAATTATACAGCAATGTAGTTATCAGAAAAGTAATGAGGAAATGCTTCAGGAAACCATGTCTATATGGCTGTGTTTATCATCGTTGCCATGGACACAGTGAATAAACAAGATGCACAGATGCTGTGCAATGTAATTATTTGTATTTTATTTTTTTATTATTTTTTAAACAAACACATAAACAAACATGACAACACACGATAAGATATACAAGCATTAGTTGTCAGTGCACATCCAATGAAATCACATTTTAGTTAATTGTCTTATATAGGATATACCCCTAATACCTGTTATCTAAAAACCTACACACATATGCTCCAGCTCGTACCCCCCCCTTCCGGACCCCCCATTGGATAATCCATCCATTTTCCCTCGCTCCTAACCAGACATTACCATTATATGCTAGCTTTTATTTTCTCCACCACTTCTAACCACAATGTCATTTTGGATTCATTGAGACCCAAAATTCTTGCTGTAGATATTTCTTGATAGATCACATCGAGATATGTAATAATCCAGACCTTTCGGCACATTTTTTCCGGTTGGAACCATTGTGATGCTATCAGCTTTTTAGCCACTGTGATACCCGATAAAACCAATCTCTTTAGCTGTGGATGTACTGCACACTCAAAAACATCATTCAGCAGTAGTACAGAGGGGTGTACAGGTATATTCCAATTTAAGAGGTTTGATAGTTGCTGGGTCACCTCTTTCCAGAATATCTTAACTGGTGGGCAGTCCCAGTACATGTGCATAAATGTCCCCTCGTCCCCATTTGTACATAAGGAGCATTTGGAGTCTTGTATAAGACCCATTTTTTTCAGTCTTATAGGAGTCAAGTATGTCCTGTGAATATAGTTAAGATTGATTTGTTGATGGTCCGGGTTCCTTGATGTGAATCGAATATTTGCCCAGGCTTCTTGCCAATCAAAATCACTTTCCAGGTCTGGTATATCCCTCCTCCAGACGGAGTCTAGGTGGAGGGTTTCATATGAGGACGTTAGTAATTGATGATAAAAATCTGAAACAAAACCTCTTGATGTCTCTCTTTCATAGAAGAATTTGTGGTATCTGTGGTGTACAATTGGTATATTTAATGGAACACCGTGAGCCTTCAAACATGCCAATAACTGTGCGTAAAAGTAATATGTGGACTTGGCGAGATTACATTTTTTGCGTATTTCATTGAAACTACAAAAACCCTGTTTATTGAAGACGTCTCCTAATGAGTGTATGCCTTGCTTTTCCCATCTAGGGAATCTTATAGGTTGTTTTTCTATCCAGAGTGCATTGTTATTGAATAAGGGAGTATGATTATGCCATTTATGTAGGGTCGAATATTTTTCAAATTTCCGTTCGCATTGCTTAATTGGTAATTTGGTGTATACTATGCCCTTCAGCTTATGTGGAGCTACTATATTTTCTTCTACATTTCTCCAGGATACTAATGCTTGGGGATCAAACCATGTTGTTAGTGGTCTTAAAGTGTACGCCTTAAAGTAGTGGTAGAAATCTGGAAATGCCATACCTCCGTCTGCTTTGTTTCTCTGTGCGGTGGATCTTTTTATACGTGGTGGTTTGTTATTCCAAATAAATTTGTATGTGGAGGAGTGTAATTCTTTCCAGTAACCCTTTGGAGGGGGTAACGGTAGCATTGAACTGAAGAAATTGATTCTAGGTAGGACGTCCATCTTGATTATTGATATACGTGCTTGTAATGAGTTTTTAAGTTTCGACCACCTGACAAGGTCGTATTTGATTTTGTTTTGGATTTTTATGTAATTGTGCTTCACCGTTTGGCTTATGGTGGGGAATATCTCAACTCCCAAACATCTAAATTGTTTTACCATCTGTATCTCTTTTGGGAGGGTTATGTTTAGGGGTGGGACAATACATCGATCCAGATCGATATATCGATCTATTATCAATAATCAAATAGGATCGACGCAACGTAAAAAGATCGATTCATATTGCGATACTCTTATTTTGAAAATCCCCGCGAGGCATATCCGCCGGCGCCCAGTATTGTGAAACTCCGTGTAGAAATTACAGCAGTGTTTGCGTCTGCTGTAAAGCACTACAGAGCGTCTATTTTGCGAGCCGATATAAGTCTGTGCAGTTTTTTCCCCGCAACGGGTCAAATGCATATAACAGGCGTTGCATCGTCGCCATTCCTTTATGCCAACGGCGCGTTAAATATCTAAATGAACGTCGCGTTGGCTGCTAAAAGCTAAGCAGCTAACCGTGAGAGAGAACAGGAGAGTGGAAAGGGGACTTGGAAGGAGGAGGGGTGGGGGCTGTGGGGGACTGTGTGTGTGTGTGTGTGTGTGTGTGTCTGTGTGTGTCTGTGTGTGTGTTAAAGCTCAATATATAAAAACAAAAGTGAACAGGAGGTCTATTTGTATTAAAAACAATAGATTGTTTTTCATTTAAATGTCTGGAAGAGCTCAAAAATAAATACATCAATTGATATTTCCGTAGCCTTTTTTTAGTTGATCTAAATGTGACTGATTGTGTTAAATGGGCACATAATATCGCCTCTTATCGATCGCAGACACCTGAATTGAATCGTATCGTATCGTATCGTGGCAGACTTTGTGATATCGGCAAATATCGTATCGTTGTCCAAAGAATCGATATCGTATCGTATCGTGATGAAACTGATGATTCTCACCCCTAGTTATGTTTCTTTTTGCAGGGGCGTTAAGTGGGAGGAAGGCCGACTTCGGCCAATTTATCCTAAATCCCGATAGATCTCCAAAGTCCTCAATCAGCTTGAGAAGATGAGGCAATGCTGTGTTGGGGTTTTGCATGAACAGTATTACGTCGTCCGCATATAAACTAATTTTGTGTTGTGTGCCCTTGATTATGATTGGTTCTATGGATTGGGATTGTCTTATATATTGTGCTAAAGGCTCTAATGATAGATCGAATAGTCCGGGACTAAGAGGGCAACCCTGTCTGGCTGAGCGTGATACCGGAAAGATTTTGGAGATGATTGTACCTGTTGTAATCATGGCCGATGGGTCTTTGTATAATACTTTAATCATATCGATGAATCCTTTTCCTAACCCCATCCTTTCTAATACTGCCCATAGATACGACCATTCCAACCTGTCAAAAGCTTTCATTGCATCCAGCGACAGTATCGCCTTAGGTGTGTTGTCTTCCTTATTGGCATCTAGTACGTGTAGTAATCGTCTTATGTTATCGGTGATCAAGCGACCTCTTATGAATCCAGTTTGGTCCGGGTGAATTAAAGATGTCATATGCTTTTGTAGTCTGATGGCTAATACCTTAGAGTACAGTTTGATATCGGTTCCGAGGAGGCTTAAAGGTCTATAACTACCGCACTCTGTGGGGTCTTTGTCTTTTTTAAGGAGGACTGTTATGAGTGCAATATTGTCATTCTTATGGAAGTTCCCCTCATTAACTGAGTATAAAATCATATTTAGTAATAAGGGTCCAATTATGTCCCAACAAGAGAGGTACATTTCTGGTGGGATACCGTCTCTTCCAGGAGCCCTACCACTTTGCATTTCAGATATGGCCTCCCTAAGTTCATCTAGTGTGATCGGTGTTTCTAACTGTTTAGCGTCATCCTCTGAAAGTTTAGGGAGAATAATTTGATTAAGATATGTGTCCATTTTGTTTTGATCGAAGGTCGTTTCTGATTTATATAAGTCGGAGTAGAATTCTTTGAATGTATCATTTATTTTTTCAGGGTCTGTTTCAAGTACTTGTTGCTCTAATGGTAGTTATATCTGCAAATTTTGCATTAATTCTTAATCGCATGGCTAATAGGTGACTAGGTTTAGAACCTTGGGAGTACTGCTGTTGTCTTGTGCTACGTATTTGTATTTCCGATTGTTGTCTGTATATGGCATTGATCTCTTTTTTTAGTACCTTAACTTGATTTTCTAGTCGAGTTGAGTTGTTGTATTTTAAAGAATTAAATAACGTTGAGTAAAGCGTTTCCAGCTCAGCCAGTTTTGTGCATTGATTCTTGCGCATTTTGGAGGAAAAGCTATCAGTGAAATCTTTGATCATTCCCTTTACCGACATCCATATTATTCTGGGGTCTTGCACCGAGTTTGCATTCTCCCGTAGGAATACTAGAAGAGCTTCTTTGAGTTGTGTAATGTATTCCTTGTTATTAAGCAGCATCGAGTTAAATCGCCATCTTGGGGCTCGGGAAGATAGTATACCAAATGTTCCTTTTAGGAGTAAATAACAGTGATCTGATAGTGCGTTGGGTATCATTTCCACTTCATAATTATCAAATAGTCTCGGGGATGCAAAGACATAATCTATTCTGGATAATGTGTTATGTCTCGCAGATCGACAAGAGTACTTTCGGGTCGTGGGATTAAGTGATCGCCTGTAATCTTCGACCAATCCTTTAATGCATTAGATGAATTCTTTTGTTCGCTGGAAAAGGCGAGGTAAGATTTGTCCATCCTTGGATTCCAAATGGCATTAAAATCCGCACCTATTATAAATGAGTAATTGGGAATGTCTAACATTGCATTGGTTAGTGTAGTGAAGAAACCCTCTTCGTACAAATTTGGGGCGTATACCGCTACCAACGCTATTTTCCTGTTCTTGTGTACAATCTTAGCTATAGTTATCCGACCTTCTACATCAGACCATACTCCCTTTAATTCAATATTCAACTTACGTTTAACGACTATGGCTACACCCCGAATTCTCGTACCAATAGAAGAGTGACTAATATTATGATATGTGTTGTCCGCTAACTTATCTATGTCTTTCTCTGGAATGTGCGTTTCGCTTAGCAGAGCAATGTCCACCTGTTCTTTTTTCATCAGTGTGAGCACGCTTTTGCGTTTGAGTTGGTTATTTATTCCCCCAGTGTTCCAGATCATTGTATTCAAACTAGCCATAATCTATACATGTTGTAGTGTAGTTTTTGGTAATGCTTCTGGAGTGCGAGGCAACAATAGATATACATCCAACTAGTGAGGTCCCGTTGAGAGCCGAGCTTAAAAACATACATATATACAAATAAAAATCCCCTTCCCTCCCCTCCCACCGAGAGTCGTACAGGATTGTGTTCCATGAACACAACCTACGCGTATGACTCCCTCCCTTAAACCACCGGATATCCCAGAATGATCCAATTATCCTTAACATTCCTATGTATCCCATAGGATCTAACACTCTAAATTCTACCATAAGTAGAATGTCAACTGTGGCTTGGCCACTTTCCCGTTAAATAAAAATTAAAATAAGATAAAACTAAAAATAAAGACCAAAAATAAGCTTCAATTATCATGCCATAATCACTTACATTTTATATGAACTTGTGTAATTTATAATAACCCATGAATAATATGGAGGTATTGAACTGAAAAGAGAACCTCAATAAATCAGAGAAAACAGAAGAAAAAAACAAGAAAAAAGGAAGAGAACATTAACTTAGATCTTAAAAGAGCTTTGCTATGCTTAAACATCTAAAGTATAAATTGGAGAAGTAGTGGAAATATTTCCAATTAATAAAAAGCAGTTTTTAAATACGTATATGCAGCATTTCCCCTGGCCAGGGGTGGGCGATGATCCGTTGTGAAGAATGTTATTCCAGCCGGCCGCTGCTGTGATGGTTCTGTGGTTCTGCAGCTAGATGCTGTTGGTTATTCCCCCGAAGGGCTTCTGGTAGTATGTCTGGCCACGTATTGCTGTTATTCCAGAATGTTCCCTATATCAAAGAATGTTTTAGATGTTCTAGATTATTCCAATATGTCGTTTTTACAGTGTTTGAATGTTCCAGTATGTTCTGGAGTGTTGTTAGAATTCCATACTCTTAAAATAAGGATCACTTCAACGCCATGTTCATCTTCTCTGTATCGTTCCAATTTTGAATCCAATATGTCCGCAATAATAGAAGCCCAACGGGGAAAACATTCAATAACTCTGAGCTCGTAGGTCTCTCTGTCCCAAATCATCGGTTCATTAAAGTTTATACTATATGGTGTCCATGCATAACAGAGATTAAAAGGCCATTTATACACTACCCTGCGTGTTGTGCTGCCATGTATTTGGCTGCATCTTCAGGCGAGTTGAGGAAAACCCTTGCTCCTTGTTTATCGACGATGCGAAGTATTGCAGGGTATATTAATAGGGGTCTGTCAGGGGAGGAAATTAGGCCACTTTACTCGCCAAATGCGAGTATTTTTTACGTTTGGCGAGTGATTCATGAAGACCACTCGCCAGTCTGGCGAGTATACAAAAAAAAAAAACATTCTGCAATCACTGCACTGGCAAACGGTGCGCGTCTTCTGAGTGCTCGCTTTAGTTGACAGTGCCACGAGAGCACTGCACAAGACCACCCGCGGACATATAATGTTTAATAAAAGTTTGCGCAGTACTGGCCAACCCGCGGACATATAATGATAAAAGTCCTGCGTTACTAGGCTAGCCATCAGGAGCACTCGCAAACGGATAACGTTAAACACAGCAGAAGATGGAAAACAGACAGACTGACCAACGGGGAACTGCATCCAACCCTAGTACAACCCTCGAGTATAAGTTACTAAGGACACATTTAAATCACAGAGGTGTAATGTTAGTCTACTGGAAATGTATACAGTGGTTAGCTTCTAGTTTTAGCGATAGCTGCTTGCTAGCTAACGTTAGCCCCGTGTGCTCAAAGCAGCCAGCTAGGTGTATCTGTTATGACTATAATGTTTCCAAAAAAGCACCGGACTACGACGTAAGGTTAGACATTTTATTTCATGCTCAAAAGCCCCTGGCTTGCACATCGCAGTCACGAAAGGGGCTAGCTAAGCTCAACCAGTGCACTGTGTACAACAGCACACCAACCCAACTGACGTTACCACAACACTTGACGGTACTGTCGTAAGACCACCGTGCTGTCTTAAAGGCACAGTGTGCCTACCCAGATGCATACACAACATTGACGAGGCTTGACAACCGAGGTTCAAAGTTAACTTGATTGATTGAAAACTTTATTAACAGATTGCAGAATGGGTACAATACAGTACGGCATTTTCAATTCATCATAACATATGACATACAGATAGACTACTGCTACATCTATATATTTCACATCTATCTATACACTTCACAACATACTTCGGTTTTTTTCTTTCACTGCCCAACCCAGTCCAACCCAGCATCTTTCACTGCCCAGTTCAGCCCAACCCAGTCCAGAATAGATACCTCTTTCATGTTAATATGTTTTATGCTAATATTGTGAAGAGTAGAGATTAATGTTTTATGCTAATACATATTTTAAAGAGTAGAGACACGGTGTGATTATTTTACTATGATTGAAAATCTATTTAGACGAAGACATACAAAGAAGTAATTATCACAATTAGCGATTTTTTTTGTCTGGTAAAAAATCTGTTTGGCTGGTAAAAAAAATCAGATACTCGCCAGTTGGCTGGTAAGCCAAAAAGTTAGTTTCCTCCCCTGGGGTCTGTATTTCTCCAGATAGAGTTGAGACATCACCGTCTTGAACTTGGCTCGCAGGTCCACCACCTCCCGACAATAATCTTCAAAACAGTGTATTGATATATCCTTGTATTTCAGATTGCCTTTCATCCTGCGAGTTTCACGAATAATAATTTCTTTTATTCTGACTTGGCGCAGGGTAACCAATATCACTCTGGGTCTAACGTTATTGTCACTGGATCGGGTCCCCAATCTGTAGCACTGCTCCACCTCGGGTACTTTAGGAAGGATCGCTGGTCCCAAGATTTTCTGTAATTCTGTCGCAAACTCTTCAGGGTGTGCGCAGCTCACCGACTCATCCAGACCGACTATACGAATATTCAGCTTGCGTCTTTGATATTCCATCTCGAATATTTTGGCTTTCTGTTCTTCATTGATTCGCTTAAGCTCAATCGTTATATCGTTGAGCTCCGTATTGAGTTCTTTGTAGTTTCCCTTCATCTCAGCAGTTAGATTAACGTTGATATCATCTACGTCTTTGTAGATCCGAACTAAATTTTGTTGGTGGTCTTCCAGACCTGTTTCCAGTGCCGCGGTGCGCTTAATATGTGCTTCGGCGTCCACTCTTAGCGCTTCTATTTTGCCTTCGATAGATTCTTTGATAGCATCTACTTTTTGGGTTATTGTCTTCTCCATTTTTTTCATTTCATTTTTCATTTCCCGGATGATATATTCGGTGTCCGCGGAGGTATTTGTAGGGGTTGAACTTGAGGCGGCCGCTATCACGTCTATATTATCCGCTATTTGTCTCATGTATCCTGTGGCCGTAGGCGAGTCCTCTGCGCTTGGTTTTGAGATTGTTTGATTTTTCTTTGGAGGCATCTCGATTACTCGATTTCAGTCAATATAGTTAGTTGATAATCTCAGTTGATATATGCGTCAAGTTTTAAACGCATTTGTGGTCTATAAATGTGTTTTTAAAAAGAAGAAAAAAATAACGGGTGAGCAGCTGTGTCACATGCGACTTACTCCATTCTATAGCAATGTAATTATTAAACTTTTTTCAACTCGTTTTGGTTCCTATTTATAAAAAGAGACAAATAAATTATGGGGAGGAACAACAATATAATATTATTTATTCAATATGTTAATAAAGAGTATAGGTAGCACCTCTTCACGCCCTACTGCGTGTTACCAGCTTCCTCTCTGCATGTCCCATACTTTTCACCATTCTCTGGGAACACCAGCTGACCTTTATGGGTGATTGGTTCCTGCTTCCAGTGTACACATGAGCACTCATTCCCACACGTTTATCAATCAGCTTAACACCCAATAATCAATCGGCTAACACTCTATAATTTCTCAATGAACAGCCTACACAAAAAGGTGAATCAAAGGAAGGAAAGATGGAGAAGGAAAATAGAGAAAACTATTTTCTCAAAACTACTATTCCAATCCTCACATTAACTATTTTAATCCTCTCATTCCTAACAATCTTCCAACTCTCTGTGTAGGAGAATTACCTTTTTGATGTGTGGTAAGAATTAGAATTAGAGTAGTCTTGTTATTAGCAAAGTACATTTTGCTTACCCAGAAGTTGTCCTCTGCACTTAATCCACCCTATGTATGAACAATCCACAGTCCAGCGCCCGGGACCTTGGTGACTTGGTCAAGGACAGTGGTAGAAATACGTAGGTAGCATGCATGTATTTTATGGTGTGGCAGGAAACCCATGCGAACGCAGGGATAACATAGAAAAAGGTCCCCTATGGGTTCAAACCCAGGACGTTCTTGCTGTGAGGCAACAGTGCTAACCACTGTGCCACAGTGCCACCCCTGTGAGGGTGTATATACTCTGTCCTTGGACTTGATTGAGTTGAAACCTTGGCTCATAGACAACATTGACAAGGGGAATTTTAGTCACGGACACTAAATAGGCTAGAGACTTAGAGAGACCATCAGTTTTTCTGTGTGATCTGCATTTGTTTTGGTTTTGTGCGTTTGTTTTCTGTGATCTGTATTAGGGTTGAGCAATTAATCAAAAAGTTATCGAATTCAATGAAGTACTGTGGTGCTACAAAGAGGTCCCAGCCTTTTTTTTTTTCACTTTTTCTCCTCCTATTTTTCTGTATTTTCCTCTCATCCCAATTTAGTCGTTATGCCAATTCCCCCCTCCCCTTCCTGGTTGTTGCGCGCATGTGCCCCCCACTGGTCGGTCTAGGGAGCCCTGAAGTCTATCACATGCTTCCTCCGATACATAGGAGACAGCCAGCAGCCTCTTTTCACCTGGTAGCGAGGACTCTCATTGGTGAAGTGTAACGTGTGGGAGGTCACACTACCCTCACCATTTCCCTCCCTCGCTGTGCAGGCGCCCTGACCGACCTGTAGTAGTGTTGTCACGATACTGGAATTTTGAACTTCGATACGATACCTTGAAAAGTATCGATATTTGATACCATTTTCGATACCACAGGGAAAAAGGTTCAATCTTAAAATGTAAAAAAAAGAAGAAAAAAAAAGATAAATATATATATATATCTTTTAATGCATTTTGCTTTTGTTGCTGGTTGATTATCCTCAGCTTCTCTCTGGTACTATAAGAGAAGAAAAATATAACACTTTTAAAACCCTTTGTTTATCTTTAGATCACACATTTAAAAATAACTAAATGATATAATCTTAGAAATTAAGTAAAGTTAATAGTACTGCGTGTTAAGCATAACAGTGTAGTGCCGAGAGATGGGAGTCGGAGACGGTGGCTCGAGGCAGAGCGAATAGTATTTATTGAGTACACCTACACAATACAGTACGTTACTGCATAAACCTCTGCGGGTCGAGTGCTGCTCGCAGAGGGGGATGCTGTGTCTTCTTAGGGGCGAGGTGCCAGGGTAGGACTGGTCTGTAGCTCACATCCTGGACAGAGGGAAGTCCCCTTTCACACAGCTTTGTATTGGGATCCGCAGCGGCTCAGCTTTGATGCCGAGCTGCCGCTTCTCGTGGAGCGGGCCGGGGAGTCTGGGAGGCGGGAACCGGGGCGAGAGCCATCCAATGGCTTCCGATTTGATCTGCGACTGTGAGGCAGCTTGTCAAGGGGGAGGTATATCACTCGTCTGGCAAACCTGGTTCGATTCCCACTAGTATTTGCTGTGGGATTCTGCTTGAGTGCTGCTCGCAGCATGTCTGGACGGCGCGGGGTCACCGGCAGGCACAGGGGCAGCATGTCTTCTGGACTGGAGGGTGCGGGAGCAGCATGTCTGGAGGGCGCGGGGTCACCAGCAGGCGCAGGAGCAGCATGTCTGGAGGGCGCGGGGTCACCGGCAGGCGCAGGAGCAGCATGTCTGGAGGGCGCGGGGTCACCGGCAGGCGTGGGGGTAGGATGTCTTTCCACAGCAAAACGGTCGGCACCTTGGTTGAGAAATGCAGCTTCAATCTATGGTGTGTGGGCCACTAATGTATTCTCATTATTTTTTTAATAAATAATTTTTTTCAACTGTAGAGCCATATGAAATCCGTTTAATTTTTTTCCTAATTCCATTTTTTCCGTTTTTAATATTTCAGAATTCAGTATTTTGCTTTGTACGCTCATTTTACCATCAGAAATAGTGTCTAATAAGTGGGAATGAATAAATGTCCACAATTTAATAAGATATAACAGTCCATTTAATAGGGCTGTCTTAAATACTTCGAAGCTTCATTCGATGGGCATGGGATTCGAATATGAAAATAAAATGTGATTATTTAAAAAAAAATATATATATATATATATGTAAGGGATAATGTATAGCTACGAGGTCATTGTCGCAAAATAATTGACCGACACGGAGTTTAGAACACTGAGGCACCTCGCCGAGGTGTTCTTTAAACGTAGTGAAAGTCAATTATTTTGCGACAATGACCGAGTATAGCTATACATTATCCCGCTTATTACATGGCTAACTTACTAACAATATACCTAATTCATTTTACACCATCGACAAGACGAGATCAAATGCAGACACAGTTCTGTTCTGTCGCTCCGCTGTCATCGCCGGCAGCTTCGCCAGCAGCCGGCAGGTGTGTCTGATTGGCTGCACTGATGCAGTGTGTGTCAGTAGGCTTGATTGCTACAGCTGCGCACAGCGGTCATTATTGCTCGGCAGAGGTCCGTTATCGAGTAATAACGGACCTCTGACGAGCGCTATTGACCAATCACAATCAATCATTTTGGCGAATGTTAAAACGCCATGTAATAAATATATATATATATATTTTTGCAAAATCAACTCTGCCTGCCTCTTTTTGTTAACTACAGCAATGCTGTTTGTTATTTAAGATGAGGTCGGACTCTGCACTGACAGATTTGTGTTCATTGTGCTGCTTTTATAAAGCCTCAAATGACGGCTTACAATATTTCGTGAAAGCAAAGTGTTTTGTTTGTCTAAGATTTAAAAAGCTTTAAACTTTACAGCACTGACAAAGTGCTGTACAAGTCCCACAACATAAAAGAAAGAAAAAGCAGTTGATTCCATTTGTATTGCTCAATTCCGCGATTCCGTCCGCGATTCCGTGAACACGGATTCCATATGGCATCAACTGTCAACCTGAATTAACATTCAGTATTCAATATTGTCTGATTCAATATTAACATTCAGTATTCAAGTAGAACAGCTAGCTAGCCGTTGTGGACACTCACCTTTCCACAGCAAAACGGCAGGCAACTGTTTGTGCATGGTTGAGAAATGCAGGCTTCAATCTATGTTGAGAAATGCAGGCTTCAATCTATGTTGAGAAATGCAGGCTTCAATCTATGTTGTTTCGTCTATCTGTTCAGTACTGTTTCAAGATGCACAATGAGATCTTCTGAGAGAATTGTTGAATATATATATAGAACACAAATGTTTTAGAATGTTTGATTATGACATCATACTGTGACATCACAAATGTTCTACAATGTCTATTATGACATCATACTGTGACATCACAAATGTTCTAGAATGTTTGTTTATGACATCATACTGTGACATTTTTATTTTTATTTTATTTTATCTTTATTTCGAACATGTAAATAATACAAACACAATAAATAACTAAACAAAATCAAAACATAACAAACAAAATAATAACTAAACAAAAGCAAAACATAACTCAATTTACATGTTCGAAAAGGAGTAGGAAGAAGTATACACTTATTTAATCCTACCCCTTTTCCACTACTCAAATGAGTGTACTATTTTGTGTGGACATCACAACGGACATTTTTGAGAGACATTTGAATAATATAAATAATGTTTGGTAAGGCTGTCCCCGAAGCCTGTTTTTGGGATTCAAACTTTGTCAGGGTTCTTCGAACCTTCGTTTTTAATTAAAAAAAATTAAATAAATAAAATAATTCTCATTTCTTTTTATAAATTCTTTATTATTATATTTTTTTTATATCCTCAAACTAAACCCTCAATTTGAATAAAGTGATTAATCTGATTAAATTAGTATTTTTTCTTTTATTATTTTCTTAGTGATGTAATAAAATATAACACAAAAATAACAAAAATGGGCGATATGGCCAAAAATGATATTGCGATAACAATATCACATCACGCAATATCCATAATTATCGATATTGTTATAAGTATTAAAAAAAAATATATATATTTTTTTTTTAAACAACAGATGTATGTTTATTTTGCAGCAATTCTTTGTCGTTGCCGCCATCTTTAGTGTTACAGCCCCTCAGGGCGCTTTCACATATAGTTTTGGTGGACTCTGTGCGGTTCTGGTGGTGAAGTTGCAACATTGTTGCATTCGTCATTTGGTTCGTCTGCATTCACATTGCAATTTGTCAAGCGCACCAAACTTTCTGAACAATGTCACGTGGTCGAAAAGGGCACTCGTCTATTGGACACAATGGAGAGTGGAAATCCCTCCCCTTCAGGAAGTGAAATCCGCGAAAACACAAATAGCCGCAAGAAGCGTGATAGTAGAAGAGACGTGGCATTGATCCATCGTTCAATTATTATAACCCATTACTGCCATCCTCTCGCTAAACAACTTGTACACCTCGTTGTTTTTGTGAGTGCCCACAAGCAGCTGTTTTATTTGGTCTTCTGCCCATATGTCGATCAGGGCTTTCACTTCATCAATCGCCCAAGTCTGTCCACGAGACATGTTTACAGTGTGCTTGTTTTGCAGTGAATGTTGCGCGCTGCGGTAATAATAATAATAAGCCGCTGTGTTTTTTTCTTCCTTCTACCCAAGATGCACACTTTATCAGGAGACATGTTTACAGTGTGCTTGTTTTGCAGTGAATGCCGCGCGCCGCGGTAATAATAATAATAAGCCATGGTGTTTTTTTCTTCCTTCTACCCAAGATGCACAGTTTATCAGGTGACTTCCTATATTTGGTCCGTGTTTGGTCCGATGAAGCGAACCGAGACCTATGTTTTTTGGCGGACCAGAGTTTGCGTGTTTGGTCCGCACTAGAGTTTGACTGCGCATTCACACAAACCCAAAAAGCGGACTATCGAATTCTGGTCCGATAGTCCGGACCAAACAGCTCTGGCGTGAAAGCGACCTCACACTCCAGTTCTCAGGCTGCAGCTGGTTTGAAAGCTAAAGTAAACAGGCTTCTCTGCTGGCTGTGGCTCCAGGGGAGTTGAACAGTCTGGCTCTGCTCGTTTCTTTTCTATCTTTTGGCACTTTTTTGGTGGACAAACCACAATGTGCACCGTGACTGGAGACTAGCTCTGCTAGCACACATAGCCTACTGTGTACGACGGTTTCAAACTGTATTTTACATTATAAAGCAAACAAGAGAAAAATAAATCTCAATTTGGTCAGTATTGTCATTTGGACAAGCAAAGCCATTACTTTAAGTTGCAGGCGAGATATATTTTTTTGGTCTCATATAGAGAGAGAGAGAGAGAGAGAGAGAGAGAGAGAGAGAGAGAGAGAGAGAGAGAGAGAGAGAGAGAGAGAGAGAAGAGAGAGAGAGAGAGAGAGAGAGAGAGAGAGAGAGAGAGAGAGAGAGAGAGAGAGAGAGAGAGAGAGAGAGAGAGAGAGAGAGAGAGAGAGAGAGAGAGAGAGAGAGAGAGAGAGAGAGAGAAGAGAGAGAGAGAGAGAGAGAGAGAGAGAGAGAGAGAGAGAGAGAGAGAGAGAGAGAGAGAGAGAGAGAGAGAGAAGAGAGAGAGAGAGAGACCTGGGAAGCGAACAGTCTCTTGGAATGGGTGTCTGGGAGGAAGTGGGGGTCTTTCGATGTTGATTAAACGGCAAGCAACTAATGTCATGAGTGCAAAATTAAAGGACTAAATCTAATCTAACTGAAATTGTGTAGCACAGACCTTTCTATGGATCAAAACCTCAATATTATTATGGTGTAGTTAATACTTCATGTATCCTCCTTAATCCCTAGGCTAATGAGGCACTAAGATGTTAGTAAAAAAAATTAAATGTATGCCAATGATAGGAAGTAATGGTATATGTGTGTGTGTGTGTGTGCGTGCACTGTGCACGAGTTCACATCTAGGGGCGGGGTGTAGATTTGGTCGCCCTGA
>NC_140167.1:191358204-191441373 GCF_963971535.1 Notolepis coatsorum | reverse complement strand
AATTAAAGGACTAAATCTAATCTAACTGAAATTGTGTAGCACAGACCTTTCTATGGATCAAAACCTCAATATTATTATGGTGTAGTTAATACTTCATGTATCCTCCTTAATCCCTAGGCTAATGAGGCACTAAGATGTTAGTAAAAAAAATTAAATGTATGCCAATGATAGGAAGTAATGGTATATGTGTGTGTGTGTGTGTGTGTGTGTGTGTGCGTGCACTGTGCACGAGTTCACATCTAGGGGCGGGGTGTAGATTTGGTCGCCCTGATGTTGGCTCCTTAGCCACAGCCTTGGGTTGTTTAATACTGGACGAGTGTTTCATAACGGCCGTTGTGTGGGCCGGTTTCGGGGCCGGTGCGTGGGCCGGTGTGTGGGCTGGTGCATCTGAATTAAATTAAATGTCCCGGGCTGAATTTGTGTCCCAGTCCGCCCCTGACATCATCACAAACGTTCCAGAATGTTTGGGCAGAACTAAGGTTCTAGAATGTCTACTATGACATCATCACAAACGTTCCACAATGTTCGGGCAGAACTAATGTTCTAGAATGTTCCTAACAATAGTTCCGTGGGTGAATTATGTACCATTACACTCACTACAACAGATTGATTGATTGCAAATTGTATTAACAGATTGCAGAATGGGTACAATACAGTACAGCTCAATACACACAATTGTTAACACTTTGGGCACCATGGGTTATATCCATCAATATACCCAGTCTGCCACTGTTGAAAGCCTATGGAGATGTTTACCTTCTTTGCAGGGCTATAACTTTTTAAATTGTATTGCTATATTGACATTACTATGGCCCATTCAACATCGATTATCTATCGTTCAGGATGTGGGAACATTATATTTTTTCATTCATACATTGTTGTGTTAATACCGTCTAGAATATAACTATGTTTTTAATCTTTTCTGCTGTAATTCCAAAAACGAGAGTTATAGGCCCTGACGCATATGATAGATTATTGATTGGCGTTTCTTTCCTATACACGCTATATTAAAAAATTCAAATGTATATGATCGGTATACATTATGCTTCATCATGCGTGAAGGAAACGGGGGTTGTTTATAATTCCTTGATCATCAGTAACGGCTTTATTTAGTATGGGTTGATATATTGATCAGATGGTTTGCAGTGAAATGAATAAACAATCGGGCTGAAAATAACGTTACTGTCCTCTTACCGTTCGCCGATGAGACTGGAGGAAAAAGATCCCAATTATTTGACGCCGATCTCCTACATCCATTTCTGGTTTGTATGGGCGCAATAAACGCCGAAATCATATCGATTATTAAGTTTAGAAAGCGATCCAAATGCACTATAGTGTTTGTCTGGAGCCACGTAACAAGATATCACTGCCGGAGGGATTTCCTCTACGCACCGATCGGCACTTCCGGTTTTGGCGAGAGTGTAACTCACCGGACCATCCACCAGGCGGCGGTATTGAGGCGTTGCAATCTCATACAGGGTCCCGCTGGAGTCCGGAGGTTGGCTGGATGAATTATGAATGCCATGGTGAAAAAATGAAATATCGATCCCAAAAACGGCGTAAGTCGTTCTTGGCATTCAACGGGGATGCAGACCAGAGAAAGACTTTTGTCTTGTTTACATCAGGGTCCCCCATTTTCAATTCATCATATATATGACATTAAACAAACATTTTTAAAATGTATCACATTTAATTTATGTTTTATCTAATAAAATAAAGTTCAGTCTGTTCATCTCACTTCAATAATTTTTATTGCAGAACATGGTATTTTCTCAAGCAGACAGACGTAAACACTGTAATCTGTGTTGCATGTACCTGACAAACTGAACTGTTTGTATTACAGTCATATTCCAACCTAACTGAATGCACGTGTGTGTGTGTGTGTGTGTGTGTGTGTGTGTGTGTGTGTGTGTGTGTGTGTGTGTGTGTGTGGTGTGTGTGTGTGTGTGTGTGTGTGTGTGTGTGTGTGTGTGTGTGTGTGTGTGTGTGTGTGTGTGTGTGTGTGTGTGTGTGTGTGTGTGTGTGTGTGTGTGTGTGTGGACTACTGCGTGTGTGGACTACTGCACTGGCCTCATGACATCTCCTTCATGGGCTACAAACGTAACACCACTCCCAGAACTGTCACTCTCCTCTCTCGAATATCATGCAGTATCTGTCTCTAATCCTTTCAATCTCACCATTGTTACACTCTACCGCCCTCCAGGTACACTCGATCACTTCACAGATGAGCTGGACATGCTTCTTAGCTCCTTACCGGAAGATGGTACCCCTCTCCTTCTATTGGGCGACTTCAACCTGCCTGACTCATCTCAGTCAGTCATAGTAGTCTCCCTCCTACAATCGTTTGACCTGACTCCCACTGCCATGCCTCCCACCCACAAAGCAGGCAACTCCTTGGATCTCATATTTTCCCGTAACTCCAGCATCATTAACACCACGGTAACTCCCCTACATGTATCTGACCATTCCTTCATATCCTTCTCACTAACTCTCATGCTTAACCGAAAGGTCTTCACCCCAACTCAAACAGTCTCACTCAGACGCAACCTGCCCTCCCTATCCCCCTCCACCCTCTCCTCTGACATACTATCCGCTCTACCTTTGAGTGACACCTTCTCTGCTCTCTCCACAGAGATGGCAACCTCCACCCTCCTTTCAGCCCTTGCAACCTCCTTCAACAAGCTCTGTCCCCTCGTTGAGAAACCTGCCCGCCGTTCCCCACCCAGTCCATGGCTGACAGATCCAGTGAGAGAACAAAGACAGGTCCTGAGAGCAGCTGAAAGGAAGTATAGAAAGTCACGCCTCACTGCTGACATCGACACATATCACAACCTCTTGTTAACATTCTCCAAAACCATCACTAATGCCAAAGCTTCTTTCTTCCACCATAGGATCGAGGCCTCTGCCAAGAATCTTCGCAAACTGCATGCTACCATGTCCTCCCTCCTCACTCCCCCCCCACCCCCCCCCCCCCCTCCCTCATCTTTCTCTGCCGAAGACTTTGCGATCTTCTTTGAGGAAAAAGTGGAGAACATCCGCAGCTCCTTCTCCCAACCCCCACCCATTCCAAATGCTGAATCGAGAACCTCATCCTTCACTCTGTCATCTTTCTCTCCCATTACAGAAGCAGAGACCCTGACACTGGTAACGTCGAACCGTCCGACTACTTGCCAGCTGGACCAGCTACCCTCCCCACTCCTCCAGACCATAGCACCAGACATCCTCCCATTCCTAACTGCAACCATCAACTCCTCACTCAACTCTGGGGTGGTCCCCACCTCCCTAAAACAAGCCAGAGTCACGCCGCTCATAAAAAAAACAACCCTGAACCCTACCGTCATAGGCAACTACCGTCCTGTCTCTCTTCTCTCCTTCCTTTCTAAAACACTTGAACGTGCTGTATCCAACCAACTTACTGCTTATCTCTTACAGAATGACCTCCTAGACCCTAATCAGTCAGGCTTCAGGACTGGTGTCCCCCAGGGCTCGGTTTTAGGACCCCTTCTCTTCTCCCTCTACACTAAATCACTGGGTAACATTATCACGTCTCATGGCTTCTCCTACCATTGTTATGCCGACGATACTCAACTCTTCCTCTCCTTCCCTCTCTCAGATATACACGTCTCTGAGCGGATCTCGGCCTGTCTGTCCGACATCTCAGCCTGGATGACGTCCAACCACCTCAAACTGAACCTAAGCAAAACAGAATTGCTCCGCCTGCCGGCCAAATCCTCCCCCCTAACCGACCTTTCAATCACAGTCGAGAATGCAGCTGTGACTGCGTCCCCGACCGCCAAGAACCTTGGTGTTGTCCTCGACGACCAGTTGAACTTCTCTGCTCACATCGCAGCGACGACCAGAACCTGCCGATTCCTCCTGAGCAACGTCAGAAGGATCCGCCCCTTCCTGACAAAAGAAGCCACCCAACTCCTCGTCCAATCAACAGTCATCTCCCGCCTCGACTACTGCAATGCACTGCTCGCTGGCCTCCCGGCCACTGCCACTAAGCCTCTTCAACTCATTCAGAACGCAGCGGCCCGCCTGATCTCAAACCTACCGAAGTCGGCCCATGTCACCCCACTTCTTAGGGACCTGCACTGGCTCCCCATTGCTGCACGAATCCGCTTCAAGGCCCTCGACCTAGCATACCGTGCGGCAAAGGGAACCGCTCCCGCCTACCTCCGGTCAATGGTCTCTAACTACACACCCTCAAGACCCCTACGCTCTGCATCTTCTGGCCGCCTCAGACCTACTCCTATCCAAGCTCCGGGAGGGTCATCAAAGAGAAGTCGCCTATTCTCAGTCCTTGCCCCACAATGGTGGAATGAACTACCCACCCCAGTTAGGACAGCCGAATCACGTCCAATCTTTCGCCGTCGACTAAAGACGCACTTCTTCAACCATTATCTGAATTTAAAAAAAAAACAATAAAAAAAAAATCTAACCCTAACTAACCGTACTGTCATGCACCGTACTGTCCTAATAAACTAACCTACACTGTAGCACTCAACACTTTGATGAACATTGTTGCTCAGCTGATAGGGTTGTGCCCTTCCTGATGGCTTGTCGTACAGAACTTGTAAGTCGCTTTGGATAAAAGCGTCAGCTAAATGTAAATGTAAATGTACTGTACTATTACAGGTATTGAAATGAACAATGCAACTTCCTTATACAAAAAGAAAAAAAAGATTTTATTTATTTTTTATTTTATTTATTTGAATAACAGGTGTACAGCAGATACATGTCCCACAGCACACAGCAATTATCTCACCCTCTGGTCCCTTCCCCTACCTGCGGCCAACAAAACTAAATAAAGACAGGACAATAATAAAATTTAAATAAACAATAATAAATAATAACAACAATGACAACAACAACATCATTGTTATACAACAGACAGGCCTCTTACGCGTCTGTTGTACAACTTCTTCCACTAGGGAAACCCACCTCCAAAAAATACACAACCGGGGACAGACACCCCAAGACCCCCGGCCCCCACCCCTCCCCGAACCAAACAGCAAAACCACCAATCGACACGGCCAGCGACAGCATGCGGATATATTCACATACCGCCACTAGCCGCTTTCTTTTTTTTATGAATAATTATATATCGATATTGCGGGAAATGAGTATTGAAACCGTTTTAAATATTCAGATTCGCTATGTATCGAAAAATCGATATTTTTGACAACACTAACCTGTAGGAGTCGCTATTTACAACGACCAGATTACCACCCACCGGCTTCCCTCCCGCTGACACTGCCAATTGTGCCAGTATGACGACCGGCCAAGCCGGAGGCACCGCTGACAGCCGGATTCGATACCAGTGTCTCTGCGGTGGTAGACAGACGCTTAGTCTGCTGTGCTACCCGGCCGCACCTCCAGCCTACACATCTTATTCTACAGACTTAAGAAAGCGTCTTTGTTTAGTACAGGTCACTGCAAAAATCACACCATGATGATCAGGTTTAATGTTTTATCAGTGAAAATTAGAATAATGATGCAACAATGTTTATTCGCCTCTAATATTGTGAATCACATCACATATCACATATTGCAATATCAATAAAAATAATCGTAATTGGATATTTATTTTCCAAAATCGTTCAACCCCCTGACCTCCTGGTTTGGGAATAGCACTGCACAAGACCGTAGCAGACTACAAAGAGTGACACGTTCAGCCGAACGCACAATTGGAGGGGGGCTTCCCACCCTCCAGAACATTTACAACAAGCGGTGCAAGGGGAAGGCTAAGAGAATTATTAAGGACTCGAGCCACCCGAACAACTGCCTCTTTGAATTGCTGCGGTCAGGCAAGCGATACCGGAGTCTTAAGGCGAGCACAGAAAGACTCAGAAGAAGCTTCTATCCCCAGGCCATCAGGCTGCTAAACGAACAATAATCGCTAAACGAACAATAATCACTATGCAACAACCATCAAATGCACACACACCCACACGCACACACTCACTCAAACAAACAACACACTGCAGCACCCACTCTCCACACTTTAGATCACACAAACACACTTACACTTTATATTTATTGATAAAGGATTTGCACTACAACTCGTACACCTACTGTGAATTGTACCTAAATTGCACCTCGTCCCATTTCTCCATTTCTGCCTTGCACTATATAGTATTGTATATTAGTACACTGCACAGTATTGTATATTGTATGGTAACTACGTCTATTCTGCATCGAACATTGTACATATGTCTAAACTGAACACTGTGACCTCTTTTTTTTACTTCTAATTTTACTATGTTTTTATTTCATACTTATCTTGTCTTGCACAGTCTCTGGAGCGCAACAGTAAGAAGCATTTTGTACAAAAGTATTCTGTACTTCTGTATGACAACTATTAAAGAAACTTGAAACTTGAAACTTGATCGTTATCTACAGTAGGCCTATGTATCTTTAGGCTCATTGTCACATGTGGAGTCGGTAAGGACATTGTTATGAAACACCTCTATAGCAGAGATCAGGCTCTGGCATTTGCCTGTTTTAATTAAAGCGGAGGTATTTACGAGGAAGCGTCCTCCTTTGCCCTCTATTCCTGGGGGGCTGACCATGACTCCACAGAATGAGGTGGGAGGCCAGGAGTGAGAGTGGATTCAGGGAGAAGGGGGTGTGGGGGGGGGGGGGGGACTCTAAAGATAACTAGCTGCATGGTTTTACGACGGCTACATTATTGGTATCCAAGGTAACAATGATATGTACCCCTAGATGGTTTTTAGTGGCTGCTGTGTACATAGTGTGATGAATAGCCCGACCAATCTGAGACACGAGGACTTGTCAACGTCCATGTTTCAACTCTCTGGCCTCTCTGAGGAAATGTCCACGTTGCATCATGGCCCCTCTTGGTCCATAACGTCATTTGTTGCTCGTCTCGTACATATTTTCTTGTCTGTGTCTCGGATCGAGGCCTAAGGTGAACAAGACCTTTTCATACGGCGAACGTTGATTTAAAAATGTCTCAAATTGGCTCGATGGACCACAGCTCACAAAATTTTTTTTTCACATTAAGGTTTTACTCATCGTACACACCTACATCTCTCATTCCAAAGCCAACTCTACCTTGAGCATCGTAATAAGGAATCTTGTCCTCCCTCTCTCTCTTCTTCTTTTCAGCTGTGCCTGAGGTAGAGGAGGAGCGAGAGGAAGATGAGCAGCCCACGGCGAAGCAACCCTCACAGAAGAAAGCAGTAAAGAGGAAGAGTGAAGCAGAGAAGCCAGCGAAGGCCAAGAAGACGAAAAGTACTGAACAGGTTGGTATTAAAATGGTGGTTCTGCACCAACCTTTCCAATAGACCTTATTCATACGGCAGCCATTTTGCTCTTATGTCATGCTTAGGTTTGGATTTATTTTTCTTTCCGCCATGTTCCCACAAGAAATCCCAGCCTGAGCGTTCTCTTTTGCCCTCTATTCCTGGGGGGCTGACCATGACTTCAGAGAATGAGAAATCCCAGCCTGAGCATGACATACGAGCAAAATGGCCACCGTGTGAATATGGTCAATTGGACACATTGTACACCTCCTTTTGTCTTCAATCAAATGTGGAGTTAAAGAGGGGGGGGATTCAATGGGGGCTTTGAGATGATAGGAAATTATTAACCCATTCTCTGCCACCACTTTGATCATCCTAAACCATCCTCTGCCAGCGCTATTTGTCTATAGAGATGTTCACCTTCTTTGCAGGGCTATAACTTTTTAAATTGTATTGCTAAATTGACATTACTATGGCCCATTCAACATCAATTATCTATCGTTCAGGATGTAGGAACGTTTTACTTTTTCATTCACACATTAATACTAAAATACCGTCTTGAGTATAAATATGTTTTTATCGTTTTCTGCAGTATTTCATAGAACGTGAGATTATAGGCATAAATGCATATATTAGATTATCAAATGCAGTTTGATACCGATCCATGCTATATTAAAAATGTCAACTGTACATGGTCCTAAACGTCATGACTGATCATCTGCGGGTGAACGGAGGGGGGGGGGGGGGGGGGGTTGTTTGTATAATTCAATGACCGACGTTAAATGATTTATGTAGTATGGGTGATATATTGATCAGAGCAGTTTGTACCGAAAATGATAAAGAAAAACGCTGAAACTCACGTCAGTCTCCTCGTAGCGTTGGCCGATGAGAGTGGAGCAAACAGATCCCAATTATGGGATGTTGATCGATGCGATCTATTTCCGGTTTGTATATTACTAATACACGTCCAAATCATGTTGATTATTGAGTTATGGCAAAGATCCATATCCACAGTGTCTGTATTGAGCCCCGGGACGATAAACGAGTGGCCGGACGAAAATAGGGGACGGACCGAGCTCCAATGGGCACTTCCGGTTTGGCAACTCGCCGATCGGCCACCAGGTGGCGGTATAGAAGCGTTGCAGAGTTGTGATGGCTCAGACAGCATCAGCCAAGACTCCGTGGGTGAAATATGAATACCATGACGAAAATATGAAATATTGATCTCAAACACGCCTTTAGGGGTGATTGGCAGACAACGCATGGCGGAGAAACCTGCCTTAACACGTGATTGGCGGAGAATGGGTTAAAAGAGTTCATTACGGAATGCCTCCCTCACAGAACATCAAAACACAAGTAATTATAAGTATAACACATAAAATATAAAAATAGCCTTTTAACTTTCTCTCATATGTTTGCTATGAGTAGGAAAGGGGAATAAATAAGGATTTTTGCTTTGTAAATATTTGAGGACTACTGACAGCAAAAAATTTTGTTTTTGAATAACTCTTGTGATTTTTAAATGGAATACGCTGGACTAACTACATTTCGTGTGTCCAGAGCCTTGATGAGGTTATCATGTCTCCTATGGGGCCCCTTGATGATGACGGGCAGACAGGTTATCATGTCTCCTATGCGGGCCCCTGGAATATTTCCTTGGACCCCGGGGTGAGGGGGGGGGGCCTTGGCGGCAAAAAGGTTGAGGATGAGGACTATTGCGTTAACAGTATGTGTGTGTATGTGTTGCGTCTAAATCATGTGCTCCTAATCTGTTGTTTTTCCCAGAAAGAGTGTTTTGTCGCTCAGGAGAACAAGGATGATGGTGACAAGTCAACAAAGGCCAAGAGGAGGAGGAAGGTGAGAGCGAGGAACGAGGGAACTGTAGAGACACCTGCTGGTGCAAAGAGGAACAATTAAAAGCTTTCCCCAAGATGAGAATATAACGAACTAGATGGCAGTGGTTAGCAAATAAAAATGAATAGAAAATAAAAAGAAATAGGTAGAATTTGAAGAGTTTTAAGTGCAGGGATTCATATACTGACATAACGAACAGAGACCACCTCTGTTTCCCAGACATTGAATTATCGGTATGAGACCATTATCTTTCGTGAGAGCTAACACATGTGTTAGTGTTGACTGTTTACATCCCACAAGCGGAGTGGCGGCACAGGACAGTGACGTCATCCACTCCACGGTCGCGGCACTTCAGACAAAACACCTGGACGCACTTATCCTCATCAATGGGGATTTCAACCATGTTAAACTCAACAAGACCCTGATCAATTTCAGCAGTTTCTCATCTCATTTGAAGAATCTGCTGTAGGGCGGCCGGGTAACGCAGCGGACTAAGCGTCTGTCTACCACCGCAGAGATACTGGTATCGAATCCAGCTGTCAGCGGTGCCTCCGGCTTGGCCGGTCGTCATACTGGCACAATTGGCAGTGTCAGCGGGAGGGAAGCCGGTGGATGGTAATCTGGTCGTTGTAAACAGCGACTCCTACAGGTCGGTCAGGGCGCCTGCACAGTGAGGAAGGGATCTGGGTGAGGTAGTGTGCCCTCCCACATGTTACACTCACCCAATGAGAGTCCTCGCTGCCAGGTGAAAAGAGGCTACTGGCTGTCTCCTATGTATCGGAGGAAGCATGTGATAGAACTTCAGGGCTCCCTAGACCGGCAAGTAGGGGGCAAATGCGCGCACCGACCAGTAAGGGGAGGGGGGAATTGGCATAACAACTAAAATTGGGATGGGAGGAAAATACAAGAAAAATAGGAGGAGAAAAAGTGGATCAAAAAATAAATAAAGAATCTGCTGTAGGACTGAATGCATGATCATCAACGAGGACCCTACCCATCTATTATATCAATGAGTGAAACGAACATCAAGGAAGTTGACGACTGCAAATATGTTGGTTCCTATGTTGCAGACGGCAGAAAGGGTTTTCTTTTCAGAAAGGAAATTACTCTGGCATGTCTTGACATCTCTATTGTTACCAAGATCTCTTTCTTCGGGGCCTCTGTCACAGATTATGAAGAAGAATCTTCAAGGCCGTCCTGACGGCACATATTCAAGGCTCCGTATGCATGTAAAGAACATCTCCTGGACAAGTCATCCAACAAAAGAACAGATCTATGGTGAACTGTCTCCAATAACAACTATTGTGGGGCATCGAAGAGCGATCTTTGCTGGTCACTGCTATTGTGCAAAGGATCATATGGACAAACTGAAATTGCTTGCAACCAACAAGGGGGGGATATTAATAGCAGACTAGTTCCATCACATGTAATTATAAGAGAAAGCCAGCAGGTTTAGTCTCTAACAATGTTTACCGTGTGAAGAGACCCTCTATCAGCTCACCTACTGTAAAAACTGTGTCCTACGTGATATTCTAGTAATGATGATTCCATAATAACATAACCTGCTCCAGAGTTCCAAAAGTGAACCGCAAACATGAACCCGGAAACATGAAAGACCTCTGTTTGTGTCCGTCCTGGCTCCATTTAAACCATGCATTCTGAAGGATATTGGCAACTGTAGGGATATAGCCTAAAGACTGTTTGCAAAAACAGACCTAGCTCACTTTCTGTGCACTGTGCCTTTTATGAAACATAAACACACAGATGCTTGATGATAAATAGGACTATTTTTCTTTAATCCACCTATTTTGTTGTTGGGACGGCGCCAATGATGAATAAAAATTATGACTACCGGTTGCCTAAATTTTGTATTGCCTGTTGAATAGATTTAAGGAGCAGCTACACTCATCCATCATAAAACGGAGAGAAAACAGATGGAAGGTATTGCTGTCTGTTGGTTTGTTTTTAAATTAGAACCCAGCCAACTTAATCGTGCGTTCGCAGAAGCAACAGCTTTGCTAATGGACAGCGGCATTTCCGGTGGTTCCAAAAGTTCATCCTCAAAACAGACATAAATCTGGCGGAGCCCAAGGAATGTAGACTAGACTTGTTGGAAAAACAATGAAAAACAAACATAGATGGACAGACACAATGGATGAATTCAGCTGGGCCCTTAATGTGTGTATGCAGGAAAAAATAGACCTGAACAGTAATCAAGCACATCATTCTTGATGAGCTGCAACCAGTATGACTACATGAAACCCCTCGTTCTTACAGCTACTTGCTGCCTCGATATGTGCTTCAACCCAAGCACTGTAGGCATTATCTTTCATGCATTTATCTAGTGGTGAAGTTGCGGACCAATGATAGCTGGAAATGCGTACAAAGTCTGAATCGTCTTGTCTAAATTGTACATCTTTACCTTTTTATTATAGTGCCATTATATGGCTGATTGGTGTGGTATTTGTTATGAGACATTGGCACACCAGTATCTTATCAGTATGGCAAATCTCATGTTTACATTTACATTTACTTTTATCCAAAGCGTCTTACAAGTTCTGTACGACAAGTCATCAGGAAGGGCACAACTCTATCAGCTGAGTAACAATGTTCATCAAAGTGTTGAGTGCTACAGTGTAGGTTAGTTTATTAGGACAAGTGCATGACAGGTAGTTAAGGTTAGAATTATTATTATTCTTTTTTTTTTTTAGATAATGGTTGAAGAAGTGCGTCTTTAGTCGACGGCGAAAGATTGGACTGGTTTCGGCTGTCCTAACTGGGGTGGGTAGTTCATTCCACCATTGTGGGGCAAGGACTGAGAAAAGGCAGGTTCTCCTTGATGACCCTCCCGGAGCTCGGATAGGAGTGGGTCTGAGACGGCCAGAAGATGCAGAGCGTAGGGGTATTGAGGGTGTGTAGTTAGAGACCATTGACCGGAGGTAGGCGGGAGCGGTTCCCTTTGCCGCATGGTATGCCAGGTCGAGGGCCTTGTAGCCGATTCGTGCAGCAATGGGCAGCCAGTGCAGGTAAGAAGTGGGGTGACATGGGCCGACTTTGGTAGGTTTGGGATCAGGCGCGCCACTGCATTCTGAATGAGTTGAAGAGTCTTGGTGGCAGTGGCCGGGAGGCTTAATCATTTTAGGCAACCAGCTTGCGTCTAGCCACGCGGCCGCGGCATTATGCAGCCGTAATCCGCCCTCTTTTAACATCGACGGTTAGCTCAACTGGTTCGCCGCCTTGCTGTGGATCCTGCGGTGCGTTGGTGACAAGTTTGAATCCCTTCAATTTTTTATTTTTATTTTTTTAACATGCATTCTTTCGTCGGTTAAGTTTAGGCATTGTTTCGGAGTTGGTTAAGGTTAGGGTTAAGTTTAGGCATTGTTTCGGAGTTGGTTAAGGTTAGGGTTAAGTTTAGGCGCTGTTTCGGAGTTGGTTAAGGTTAGAGTTTGTCTTAGAGCATGGCAATATTCTTTCAAAGTTGGTTAAGGTTAGGGTTAAGTTTAGGCGCTGTTTCGGAGTTGGTTAAGGTTAGAGTTTGTCTTAGGGCATGGCAATATTCTTTCGGAGTTGGTTAAGGTTAGGGTTAAGTTTAGGCGCTGTTTCGGAGTTGGTTACGGTTAGAGTTTGTCGCAGAGCATGGCAATAGAATGCAGCCTATTTCCGCACTGCCGCTGTCTCGCGCTGCCGCGGTCACATGGGTGTCGTGGCCAATCAGAGAAACGCTGAACACAAGTTGGTTGCCTAAAATGTTGACGCGTCCGGGAGGCCAGCAAGCAGTGCATTGCAGTAGTCGAGGCGGGAGATGACTGTTGATTGGACGAGGAGTTGGGTGGCTTCTTTTGTCAGGAAGGGGCGGATCATTCTGACGTTGCTCAGGAGGAATCTGCAGGTTCATGTCTCTTATCTTGTTATTTTTGTGAATAGCGCCACCATGTGGCAGAATGACACGAAACGAATTGTGACGGTTATGAGTTTTGGCTAGTAACTTTCTGAGTCACACATGTGCAAACAGCCTAGGATGAAAATATTCCAACATGGCGGATATGGAAGTCCCGGTGTCAAAGTTGTAGATTACGTCTTGTGATAGTCAAGCTTGCCTAGGTTCAAAACCAACATTGGTAAATGTTCATTTAGGTTTGATGGAGCAGCCAGCACCTTTTTAAGAAAAAGGTCAAATCCTGGCTCCTTGAAAATGTTAAAGCTTAAGAACATGTTCATGTAAATATTATGTACCGATGCTATTTGTTGTATTGTTTTATATTATAAAACGTATGTCTGAGACCAAGGACCACAATGGAATAAATAAGTCCATGACTTTATTGTGCGTATCCTTGACGTTTTGCTTGAGATGCATGTCATGTGTTTTTTTTTAACTGTCAATGTCAAATCAATCAAATCAAAATACAGTGTAGAAGTTATGGCTTTTCAAAGTTGTACATTTTGACCTTTTTATTTTAGCTTCACCATCTGGCAAATGCTAGTCTCTAGCATTCTTTGCGTCATGGCAAACAATGTTTTTTTTTTTTTTTTTACCAAGATAGTGTCTTAAACTAGCTGCCGGTAGCAGGTAGAAAGCGGAGCTTGTAGGAGTGATGCACATGATGTTACAGAGCTGAACCAGAGCACTTAGCGCTGGCTGCCTCACAGCGGGGAGGGTTCTGAAGGGGTCAAAGGCCTGGCAGGAGTTTGCATGTTTCTCCCCAGGTTCGCGTGGGTTTCATCCAGGTACTCTAGTCTACACCATAAAAGACATACTTGCTAGCATGCTGGCTTTTTTAAGTACACACTCCTGCCCTTACCCTCGAGTTGGTCCCCGGGGTGCTGGACCCTGGCTGCCCACTGCTGCTAAACAGTAAATGCAGAGGGTTATGTTCAGAATGCACTCTGCAAATAAATCCTTTCAGTTCCTTTCCTTCCATTGTTTAAAATAATAATAATAATAATAATATAATATAGTAATATAGTATATGGCAGCTTAACATAGAATAATAATATATTAAAATAACAGTATATATATAAAATAATATTGTATAATACTGTATACCAATATAATATAGTCTAGTCTAGTATAATATAGTATATTATAGTGTGATATAGTATATAGTATGATTTAGTTATAGTATAATACAATAAAAATAATGCAATTATTTAGAAGTATAATATAGAATAATACATGATATAATAGAACAGTGTACTATACATAGATGTGTGTGTGTGTGTGTGTGTGTGTGTGTGTGTGTGTGTGTGTGTGTGTGTGTGTGTGTGTGTGTGTGTGTGTGTGTGTGTGTGTGTGTGTGTGTGTGTGTGTGTGTGTGTGTGTGTGTGTGTGTGTGTGTGTGTGTGTGTGTGTGTGTGTGTGTGTGTGGTGCATCTTACATTGTGTGTTGAAAACATAGAACAAAGATAAAAAGGTGATGAGGAAGACTTCACCCATAGCGAGGAAAGGTCAGTTACTGGAACACATTTAAAATGTGTTTTCTCTAATGAAAACAGTTCACAATATTCAGACTTAGACGGGACAGGGACATGCAGACATGCAGCATCTTACCTGAAGGACAGATGGACCAAGGAGCACAGTCACCACTCCTGGTTCGTTCCTGGTTCTGTGTGTCTTTCTCTGTTCCTGGTTCCGTGTGTCTTTCTCTGTTCCTGGTTCCGTGTGTCTTTCTCTGTTCCTGGTTCCGTGTGTCTTTCTCTGTTCCTGGTTCCGTGTGTCTTTCTCTGTTCCTGGTTCCGTGTGTCTTTCTCTGTTCCTGGTTCTGTGTGTCTTTCTCTGTTCCTGGTTCCGTGTGTCTTTCTCTGTTCCTGGTTCCGTGTGTCTTTCTCTGTTCCTGGTTCCGTGTGGCTTTCTCTGTTCCCGGTTCCGTGTGGCTTTCTCTGTTCCTGGTTCCGTGTGGCTTTCTCTGTTCCTGGTTCCGTGTGTCTTTCTCTGTTCCCGGTTCCGTGTGTCTTTCTCTCCTGTCGCGTTACATGAAGTTCTCCTGCCCTGTGTGTGTGTTAATGAATGAACATCAGTAAATGTGCAATTTAACAGATAGATACACAAAATGTATTTATTTATGTTAATTTAATTGTGTTTTCATTTCTGCAAAATAAGTATGTACATTTAGTTTGGTCTGGTAAACATTGAGCTATGAACAGTTTTATCAGTGTACTGTATGTGTGTAGGGGCAGGTACAAGTACAATACGAGTTTTCTTCTTCCTGTTCCTTTCGGCCATGGGATTTAGTGGATCATATTAAGTGAACTATATAAGACACTGTTGGACTGTAACAATTCCATGTACGAATAAATGAAAATGAAATGAGAACGTTTCCGCTTTCGAGAGACGAGATGAGTAAAACATTTGTCCAAAGCGCTTGTCATATACACTAGCCTTTAGACGGCTTATAAACCCACCGGGCCAATGCTGTTCTATGTGTACGTATTTTAACGTGTCCCAATGAATGAATGAATTATTTTATTTTGAATGTTTACAAATAAATAAACGAACAAATAATGTTTCGAACATTTTCACAAATAAACAAACGAAAAGGATAGGTTTGAAGCCGAAGGCTTATAGAGCAACCTACCCCTAATTCAAAAAACTAATTCAAAAAAGTTAAAGTTTTCAAAATATAACAAACAAAAAAACAAATCAACAATCAAAAATCTATTTTTTTATTTCATCCGGTATATTGTTCCAGAGTTTCACTCCTTTAACTGAGTTACATGGCAGTTGATAACTTCTAGCTTTAAAAACTATCTCTGCTGTTTTAAGGTCAACTAAGGCCAATGTGTTTGTGTCCAGAAGAAGAAGAAGACAATCACAGATGTCTTGGCCTCCTCGGAGCCCAAGCCCGGCTGTCCGGCAGACCTGCGGAACCTGGTGGTCCAGTACTTCTCAGACAAGCGTTCTGTCATCGAGATGGAGGAGCTCAAGCTAACGTTACAGGGTGAGTCAGGACTCTCCCCTTTGTCCCGCAGACTGACGCTGGTGCTTTACCGCTCAACTGACTCACGCCCCCCTGTCTGTCTGTCTGTCTGTCTGTCTGTCTGTCTGTCTGTCTGTCTGTCTGTCTGTCTGTCTGTCTTCTTCTGTATCCTCTAGATTCTGGTTTCCTGACCAGTAATGACTTGACACACAGCCTGTCCTCCTATCTGAAAGAAGGTGAGTGCTGTTCTAGCTTTGATAAAGATGCCACGTTTTTGGCATATTGACATTAGTGACATCCAATTAGTATTTTAATTTTAATGATCTTAAAGTTGATGCATGGCTGTTCTCTGTCCCTATCTCTCTCTCTCCCTATATATATATATATATATATATATATATATATTAGGGATGCTCGATATTGGCTTTTTTACCGATACCGATATTCCGATATTGTCCAACTCTTAATTTCCGATACCGATATCAACCGATACCGATATATGCAGGGTTTCCCCGTCCAAAAAACTGAATAATTTCACTGGATATATATATAACAAATATTGTTATTGTTTTTTTTTGTTTTTAAACAGATACAGATATTTACCGATATCACATTTTACTGCCGATATCGGCCGATAATATCGGTCGGCCGATAATATCGGACATCCCTAATATATATATATATATATATATCACTCTCTCTCCCTTTCTCTCTTATCAATCTCTATATCTATCAATCAATCTATCACTCTCCCTCTCTCTCTCCCTCCCTCCCTCCCTCCTATATATTAGTTTGTCCTAAATGGGCTAAGGTCCAGAAGCAGCACACAGAGAAGAGTGCTGTGGTTCTGCTCATCGTGTGCAGCTCGGCCCTCAGGACCATAGATCTCATTAAGTGAGTCACAAACCAGCGGTCTTTATTCACATCGACGTGCTGCCGTGTAGCTGTTTCATTTAGCGCTAAGTGTGACGCCTCCTGTGTGCCGACTGCTTCTTCTCTTCTCACCAGGCAGCTGACTACCTTCAGGGGTGAAGCCAAGGTGTTGAAGCTATTTGCGAAGCACATCAAGGTAATATCATGGTCGAGGTCCCACTACATTAGAGGTCGGCACCAATATGGGAATTCCATATCGATGTCATGTGTCGTTTTCCGCATTGAAAAGATATTGGTTTTGTTTCAACAAATTAATTCTGAAGGCCCCTGAAAGGGCCGAACCATTTATTTTAAAGGGGACATGTACTATAAATGTCATTCTTCAGTCTCTAGCATTGTATTATAGTAATAGGAGTTAGTATCAATGTGTTTTAGTGTCTAAATACCATATTGGCGGATTGCTCTGATTCAGCTCAGATAATTTCCTGCTCCAGTAAATTAGTCCATCCTGATTTGAAGGCCTGAGTCACGTCATTCAGGCTCTGGGTAGAAGACAGTGATGTGATTGGCTCTGTGGTTGTAGCTAATGCCCGCCCACAATCTACATAGACTAGACAGCGAGTGGAAAACCACTTCCTCATACTGCGAGGCAGTGAAACCCGACACCTCTGCCTACTCTGGAGGGAGAGAGAGGGAGAGACAGAGAGAGAGAGGGAGACAGAGAGAGAGAGGGAGGGAGCACTTGGGGGGGGGACCTGCCGCGCCACACGGGAGAGGGGAGGAAGGGAGCCCCCCCCCCCCCCCACAAGCTGCCGCAGGGAGAGAAAAAACTAAAAGAGACGGCCTGTCTTTTTTTCTCTCTCTCTCTCTCTCTCTCTCTCTCTATCTCTCTCTGTCTACCAGTCGCAGACTGTGTGGACTGACTGTCACTCAAAGTGCTTATGGGCAGAGCCAGGCCATAACAGCCTGAAATCTTGAAGCTGGAAAATGATGGTTTTGAGTACTTGATTAGAAATATAAAACAATGCATTTTTTTTGAAAAAAACCTTACAGATGTCTTCAATAGACTAACAGGAATTGTGTAAAGTTGCCCAAATAGTGCTAGGAATAGCAGTACATGTAGTCCTTGGGCCGGACGAGATATCGGTACCAAATTTACCAAAATGTTTTCACCACCCTGGCTTATGACAACATAGACCGGCTAGAGGAAACATGTAGTGGAGCAGGAACCTCTCACAGAGTCAATGGCATAGCTGTCCAGGCAAAAGTCATTGGACATGCACCTCAAAGGATCATGCCTACAGTCACCAAGTCAAAGAAGAGGAGTATCAGCCCCAAAACATTGCTGCTACCTACGTACAATTCTGGACAGAGAGTGGGGCCACCAAAAACCCCAAGTGTAGATGCTGACACTACAGCACAAGTCCAGGATGCAAAGGCAAAGAACCTTGTTTGGCTGCTTGCTCGAATGTCTGTCCCAGAAGCTCAGTCTGTGAGCAGCTGGACTGGTTTCAATATTCAGGTCCGCAACAATGTCACAGTGGTCCAAGACACTGTAGGCTACCTGCCAACTATAAATGCTCCTGCTACAGCACTGTCAACGGTGTATGAGATGCTAAACCAAACGTTGGGTATCATGGAGTCCCTGCCGTTAACGACGATCGTCTGTGTGTTTGACCAAGCACTGTATGCCAAGGCAGCAGAAGTAATGTGGAAGCATGAGAAGTTTCAAAACATTATCATCAGGATGGGGGTGTTCCACACTATTTGCAATCTGCTTTCCATTCTGGGCAAACGATTCCAAGATGCAGGGTTGAGGGACCTCTGTGTGGAGTCTGGAGTTGTTGCGGAAGGGTCAGTAACTGGTGTGATGGAAGGCAGAAAATACAATCGAGCTGTCGGGTTGCACAAGCTTGTCTATGAAGCATTGATGAGGCTTGCCTGGAAAGGCTTCCTTCTGTGGATAAAGGAGAAACATCCAACAGAGATGTCACACATGGAAGAAGCACTGAGGAGCATTGATAGCTTCCAAGGTGATATCTGTCAGGCATCACTCACAGAGCTTCTTGAAAGGATTCATTCACCCTCACCCTACAGCTATTCCAGGTCTACCAGGGCCCTCATTCATCAACGTGTCTTACGCACAGATTTGTGCTTAACCTGTGCGTACGATCATTTCTAAGCAAAGAGTGGGATTCATCAATTTCAACTTGAACTTGACTTAGTGCTTATGTCTACGCACAGCTCGGAGCACACTTAGCTGACGCCCAGTGGTAGAATATATTATTACAACAAGGAAATGAGCTTCTGTGCATTAGTTTCAACACTGGCATGTTCTGTATGAACCGTAATTCATTATAGTTCATTGTAAAATAGCAACAGTAGTGTAATTATGGTCAAAACCCTATAAATAGCATTTGGAATAATAGATCTTTCTCTCAGAATGAATGCAGCATGGTTTATATAGCGTTATCGGAATATACGGGGTGTAGGCTACTGACTGACTGCGCTCTGCGTATCTCAACTCGTTATTATTTTGCGCACAGACCGCAGAAACACGGGAACGTTTTGATTATATTTAAAAGGCTTTACGTTAAACGAAACAAGTGGAATTTCGAAGCTGTAAGCAGAATACAAGTCATATGAACACCCACGATATAGTGTTCTTCCCCCTTTTTACTGTATAAGAAAGAATAGAAAACGCATTGCAATGACACCAGATAGTGGACAGACTATGTATATGATGGGATTCAAGTTCGCGTTTTTGTTGATCATAGGCATGCTGTCAGAGTATGATATCTTAATCAAACATTCTAGAACATTTGTCGTCACAGATCATGTCCTAATAGAACATAGGCTATGGCATGGTCCATCGTGATATTGTGTGGACTGTTATTACTGTACCGGTACCACCCATTGTGACAACAGCCTTGTGAGTCCCGCACACAAACATGATGGAATTCAAGTTCATGTATTGAAAGGCAGGCTACATCATACATGCAGTGAGATTCATTGTTCTTGTATATGCTCTCGTATTATTGTTTATATAGGCTACCCAATACTGACATCAAAATAGATTGTAGTATGCCTCTAGAAATAATATGCAGCAGGTAGAAAATTGACGGAAGATCCATCGCGATTTGGAATAAAATTGAGGAGAACTTTAATCCCTGGGTATTAATCAAACAACACGGGAAAAGGCAGTCATATTCCAGCGCGGTCTTTATTAGTGTTTGCGCTGCCCAGGCAGCAATGGTTAATAGATATCATATCCGACATCACCGTAAGTGTACACGTCTGTCAGCCTGTCTCATGACACGCTTCCCTCGGCTTAGTCCATTTTTCCACATTTCATGGGGGTATTCCATTACCGTATATGGTTAATCGGGGCGGTTCTGGTATGCAAATACTTAAAACAGTGCACAAGCTCAAACGTAGGATCAAAGTCATATTCATCATGACGGGTGTGCGTAGAACCTGCGTACGCACGTGTGGTGAATCCCGATTTTTCTGTGCGTGCACTGATTCTACATTCTGTGCTTACGTGTGGAAATAGAACATATTCTACGTCACGTTGATGAATGAGGGCCCTGGACTCTCTCCGGAACCAACAAGGTCTTTCAGCTTTCTGGATGTCCTACCTGGATATGACAGATATCATGTTGGGCCTAATTCGTGCTTCTAGAGAAGGGAACTGGATGTTGCACCTTGCATGCATCCGAGAGATGATTCCTTGGTGTTTTGCATATGACAAGCTCAACTACGCCCGCTACCTTTCATACTATTATGCCACAATGACACAGCTGCCTGCAAATCACCCGGAAGTGCATGCCCATTTCCTGCAAGGAGGCTTCTCCGTCCAACTTGGCAGCAGAAATCCTTTTGGACGAATTCCTGTTGACCAGACCATTGAGGAGACTGTCAACAAGGACACACAAACATCTGGTGGAACAAAAGGCTTCAGCCTCAAACCTGCGGCTGTCTACAAGTACTACTTAACCTCAGAGTACCGCAGTGCCTTCCTGAGGCGGCTGAGGGAGATGGTTGGTCAAGGAGATTCTCAACTTAATCACCCAGACTTACAGCTGCCCAGGATCAGAAGAGATGAGGCTGGTGTTGAGTCTATTGTTGATATCCTGGAGAACTGCTGGCTGAATCCATTCAGTCCAGACCAATGTGAGTTTGTCAGCTTGTCAGTATCATATTAAAGTTGTCTTGTGCTGCTATTCGTCTGAAATTACTATACTACTTCTATGTCCTGTATCTGTATCCCTGTGGGATCAATGAAGGTATCTATCTATCTATCTATCTATCTATCTAACTCTAAAACCAATTGAATACGGTATTGAGAAGAACAATATAATTTGTCAAAAAGGTTCCTTAATTAGACAATATACATTGCAATTATTTAGTACTTAAGGGTTTATTACAAGTATCTGTGGCTGGCTAATAGTTCAACACACCCAAAGGAGATGATATAATGAAAGAAGATGATTTCCAGGGAAGGCACTTTTTAGTTTTTTGAATATACAATTTTCACAGATTTGAGGTATAGTGCAGAATTTTGGCTACAGAAAGAGTCATTTTCAAGATAGAAAGGTCATCTTGGGCTTAAATTAGGGATATGGGAAGTTTTCTATATACAAGTGAGGCAGTGATATTCACCGTAATGTGCTGGAAAATATCCATCTTTGTTGTTATTTGTTAAGCGGACAGTATATTTCTTTGTGTTTTGTGGATGATGCAGGTCATATTTAACAATACAATGGTAGCATGCCCCAAAATACTATTCTGCTACTTACCCCTATGTGTCAAGATACTACATGACAAATTTTAGACTACCAAGTCGATTTTTGTGAATTAATGTATGCCTTTACACAATTTCGCCAGAGCCATATACCAAAAAGGGGGGTTTGAGGTGATAACCACTAAAAAGCTGCCAGTCAGCAAGGTCTATCATATCAAAACCTAATCTAGGGATGTATAGGAATAAAAAAAATCACAACTAAACTTTGCCGCCTCACCGGTACCGACATGTCATATCTGGGCACTTGGCCCAAGGACTAATGTCCCCTTTAACAAAGACACACCGCATGAGGGCACATTCCCTGAAGAGGAGCCAATGTGTCACACCTGTGAGCTGACTGAGACATTGACCGTCCGTGAGGGTCTTTGCATAGAAAAACCTTTTATTTACCCAGGGACGCTTGACTGAACATAATCCTTCCCTTTCAGCAATGCCTCTAGCTTCACAGTCATATCATTATGCCTCATTTATACCTGGGAGCAGCCCAGTGTAGCTATGATGAGCCATAGAGCAGCTTCACGGGGGGGCTAAGTGCTTCACATGACTAGCTAGTTACAATAGGAACACTTTGCTATACGTTCTGGCCTAAGATCTACCAATAGGGGATATGCTTGAGGAATTATTCTTCTAGGTACCGGTTAAAATTGACTTTCACGTCTACCCCATCACATGTTCCCAGTGGGTGCTTAAAAGTCCTATTTGAACTGCAGGAGAAGGAGAGCGTCAGCTCTTTGAGATATTGATTGACTGATTAGTTTATTCAAGCATCACACACTCAGCTCACATGGACTTACAAGACACTGCATACAGTTGCTTTGGTGTACACAGCAACAGAACGAATACACAAACTGGGTGAATACAAAAACTCTAGGTCATTCAATTCAACGTTTTTTTCCCCCATGCTTTTTAAATCAGGTTTCGCCACAAAGAAAGCACTGTTTGTGAAACACTAGTGTTTTGTATTGAAGAAGTCCCTTTCAAATGTATTGCTCTGTTTCCACTCACACTCTGAATGTGGCCGATACCACCTTAACCTGTTAAGCCCTATCCCTATTTTCAGAAAATCCGCCTAAAAGTACATGCCCAAGTAAATGGAAGATTGCTCCACTTCTACAAGGTCAATTAGCATGTTCTTGGTATCTAGGGACATATATGGACCTCAGGGAATGTATTCCCAGTGTCAGAAATATTGTGTCTGTTACTATGCTTGAGTAAATCGTAATGAAACAAAGGAGAATATAAATTATAATTTTTCTTTGCATCTTTGACAGTGAATAACACCATGTTAAAAATTGTGGGTGTTCAGATTTCGCTCACTGAGCTCATTCAACACCTTCTTGAGATCGAGTGTACAAAAAAAATCTAAGCAAATGAATAAAGGGAAGATGAATAAACAAGAAGATTTGTAGATACAGTACTGAATTATAATCCATTTGAATATATAATATACTGTAGAATATCAGGCCTATAAATTACCTTATTATGGCCAAGTCATACATCTATGGATAGGATAGGGCCAAATCTCCTCTTTCCAAAAGCTCCTCTTTTTTCCCGATCCAATGCACAGAGAATTCACATTATTCAGAGACATTCTCAGAGAAAAATATACACTTTGACTGCTGTTTTGATAGGGTTATGGTCTTTACTCTTGGCTACATTTGGAAAAGAAACACAACATTAATTAATACGGTCTGTATTGATAGATTTATGACGAGAACAGCAGGGTCCCCCAATTGGGGGTGCAAAGACATTGAATACCAAGAGGAGAGGGCACATCAGTCCAGTGTTATCGACTCTGCACTGGCTTCCGGTAACATTTCAAATTTATTTTAAGGTTTTAAATGGAACAGGAGAGAGCTACATTGCCAATTCTCTTGTCAATTATGTGGCCCCAAGAACATTACGTTCCCAGCAACAGCCAAAATTGGGATTGCAGCCTTTGCCAATTACACACCAAAGCTATGGAACACCTTATCTATGGACATTACTTAGGGAGGCTAGCTCACTAAACATTTTTTTTTTTTTTTTTTTTACTAAAAACATATCTCTTCGCCTTTTAATACATTCTGACACTTAGACTTGTTACATCCATACTGTGATTATTGTATTAATTAGAGCAATTTTATTGTTGTTTATGCTGCTATTTTAATAGTCTGCCACTTTGCACTCTAAAAACGTATCTCTTCACCTTAGTCTTTTAATACATTCTGCCACATTACACTCATTACATCCACTTTAACATGAGCGGGCACACACTCATGTCGCACACACGCACACTTATGGCCAAAGGAAAGGACACTTTAAATTAGAATAACAGGAACAGTGTATTGCACTACCAAAGCTAACTAGCATGTCCCACATGCTCTGTAAATAACTATGTACAGATACCGAGATGTCACTCCATGTTACCTGCTACCTGTTACTGCACAATGTTGTTTCCTTCTTTTGATTCTATTATATGTACCACTGTATTGCACATCGTTGCGGGCAAGACCACCCGCATTTCATTGTATACCTGTATGCCGTGACAATTAAAACTCTTGACTTGACTTGAATGAATGAATGAATGAAAACTTTATTAACAGATTGCAGAATGGGTACAGTACAGTACAGCTCAATACATACAATTGTTAAGGGGATGCAGACCAGAGAAAGACTTTCGTCTTGTTTACATCAGGGTCCCCCATTTTCAATTCATCGTAACATATATGACATACATGACATACAGATAGACAGTACTGCTACATCTATACATTTATGACATACCAGATTTGCAATTACAGTACTGTTTGTGATACAAAAAGAGTCCAGAAAGAAAAGAGTATATACATTAGGCGTAGAAACTGTACATTGGATTGGGTAGGTGGGGTGGGGGGGGACTGTACATTGGAGGTGGTTGGGGGGGGGGGGTTGGGTAGGAGGGGTGGGTGGGGACTGTACATTGGAGGTGGTTGGGTGGGTGGGGGGGGGGGGTTGGGTAGGAGTGGGGGGGGGGGGGTTGGGTAGGAGTGGGGGGGGGGGGTTGGGTAGGAGGGGTGGGTGGGGGACACTGTACAACTGTACAAACAACACTGTACATTGGATTATTGACAAGACCATACTTGGTAATTTACTGTACATTGGAGGGGGTTGTGTTCGGACATTTACAGGGGCCAGTTTCGAGTTGCAGTCTCCCTTAGGTGTTTTTTTAGAGTGTTTTTGAAAGTGGGTAGTGATTCACATTCCTTTACAGCTTTGGGTAGGGCGTTCCACATTGATGTGGCATAATTGCGAAACGTGTTTAGTCCCTTGTTTGAGCCGAATCTGGGTTTAACATGATTTGTGGAGCTCCCTCTGGTGTTGTGATCGTGGTATTCGCTGACCTTTGGGAAGTATTTAGTCATGTACATGGGTACCTTGGTCGTGTAGTGTATCTTGTAGACCAGGCCCATTGCAAGTTGCTGTACTCTGTCGTCTACTCTAAGCCATCCTAGGTTGTCAAAGTGGGCAGGGGTGAGGTGGGTTCTAGGAGTAAGGTCAAGCAGTAGTCTGACCAGTTTGTTTTGAGATGTTTGTAATTTTGTTTTTAGCGCCTTTGAGGTGCTTTGGTACCATGAGGTGCAAGCATAGTCGTAGTACCCTTGAATGAGTGCTCCTGCTAGAGTCTTCAGGGTATTCTTGTTTACCAGTGAGGAGATCCGGTACAAGAAACGAGTTCGTTGGTTGACTTTTTTTATTACATTGGATGCCATTTTGTCACAGGAAAGATTTGCCTCTAGGATGGAACCCAGGTAGGTAATATCTTCTTTCCTTGTGACAATATTGTCACCCACTGTAACTGAGAAGCCGTCGGTCTTGCTGAGTTTGTTATTTGAACCGAAGAGAATGGACTCTGTTTTGCCCATGTGTAATGATAGTTTGTTATCAGCGAGCCATATGCAGATTTTGCTTAGTTCTGAGCTGAGGGTTTTTTCAACCTGTAACTTGTTCTTGTCAGAGACCAGCAGGGCTGAGTCGTCCGCAAACAGGAACAAGTTGCAGTCACAAGCTGACGACATGTCATTTGCATAAATTAGGAACAGTAGCGGACCTAGTATGCTTCCTTGTGGAACACCACAGTTTACTGTGAGGGGGGGGGGATAGGGTACCGTTTACCTCCACCATCTGCTCTCTCCCCTCCAGGTAGGATTGCATCCAGCTCACTGATTGACAAGCTAAAAGCAATTGCTTTTAGCTTGTCAATCAGAATGGTGTGATTGACAGTGTCGAAGGCCTTTTGTAGGTCCAGCATGACCATGCCGCAGTATTTGCCCGCGTCCACCTCTTGTTTGATGTGGTCGTTTAAATAGAGAAGGCATGTGTCAGTGGAGTGGGATGTTCTGAAGCCAGATTGGAATTCGTAGATTAGATTTTTTTCCGCAAGGTATTTTTCGACCTGTTCGTATACAATTTTTTCCATGACTTTCGAGATGGAGGTAAGGATAGAAACAGGGCGGTAGTTGCCTGGGTCTAATTTACTGCCTTTTTTGTGCAGAGGGGTCACTCTCGCAATTTTGAAGTCCTTGGGGACGTGTCCCTGTTTTATAGAGAGGTTTATTATGTGTGTGATGACTGGGGTGATGGCGGCTGCTGAGTCTCTGAGGAATTTGGAGGGGATGTTGTCATGGCCAGTGGCCTTGTTAGGTTGGAGGGCGCTCAGTTTTTTGAGTACCTCATCTGTTGTTACCATTTCAAGTTTGAAGTCGTCTTTGTGGACCCCTAGGTTTTTGTAGTAAGCTACTATGTGTTCTACCCCATAATGCCCTGAGTGGGAGGGTAGTTTGTTTACCAGTGTTGTGGCTATGTTTGTGAAGAAACTATTTAAGTAATTGGCTACATCCAGCTTTTCTGTGATGAGCGTGTTGTCCGTCTTTATGTTTATGTTTGAGAATCTGGTTTTAAGTTTTTTACTGCAGCCTAGTTGGTTATTGAGTAATTTCCAAAGTTCACGCGGTTTGTTTTTGTTTTCCTCGGTTTTGTCATTGATGAATTTTTTCTTTGCTGTTTTGATCATGGAGTTTACATCATTTCTTAGTCTGTTTCTTTCCAGTTTGAGTTCAGTCACGTGGGCTTGGAGTTCACTGCTCGTGCTTATTTGACTTGACTGTGATTATTATAAATTAGATCTATTTTATTGTTGTCGTGCGAGCGCTAGCAGAGGAGATCCAGTCTATTTTACGCTTGTTTACATTTTTACTGCTGTGAAGCACTTTTGCAATTATTGTATGAAAGGTGTTTTACAGTTTATTATTATTATTATTATAGAAAATAGTAAATAATATGGTAAGTGTCCTAATAAAGTGAGATGATCTAGGCCTATCCATCTTATACTAATAACATTTAGAAAGTAGGATTTGGTTTGAATTTACATTTTTAATTTAATGGTGTTAATTAATATAATAATAATAATAATAATAATAATAATAATAATAATAATAATAATAATAATAATAATAATAATAATAATAAAACTTTATTTATGCTTTGCTGGTGCAGGTAGAGGAACAGGTGACTCTGTTGCAGAAAGGCATCACTCACATCGGCGTGGGAACGCCTGGCAGACTCTGTGCTCTCGTTGAGAAAGGTAAGTCTAGACAGTGACCGTTCAAATCTCCTTACAGGCTCTGACCCCTATCTGACCCCGTTGTGAACTCCGATCTCTCCTCAGAGGGGCTGAACCTGCAGGCGCTGCGCTACCTGGTTCTGGACTGGAACTGGAGGGACCAGAAACTGCGTAGGATGGTGGACGTTCCAGAGGTGAGCTGCTGCCCCCTGCTGGGCTAAACTGCTAAAGTCTGACCCCAGAACCTCATAAACAGTGCAGGAGATGATGAAGTGTGACGGGTGATCACTCGGGCATGGATGCAGTTATTTAATCTGCTTACAGAGATGAACAATATATCTGACCTTGGTGTTTGTCTCCAGGTGAAATTGGACTTACTGAACCTACTGGATGCTGGTATCCTGAACGGCTGTAGAGAAGGCAAAGTCAAAGTTGGCCTCTTCTAAACACAAAAAAAAAATATATATATATATATATATATATATATATATACACCATGAACATCCATGATGCATTCTTCATAACTTGCAGAGAGAACTCTGGCCCGTGCTGCAAGCCATCCTGTTTGTTTTGCCTTTGTCTCAGTGTGAAGCCGGTGTTGTGCTTCTCCTATTCTCAGAGCCCATGTATGATGTTGACTGTGTGATGCTGTTTTGCTCAGTGTTTGTACTCCCAACGTGACGTCCCGGTGTGACGGGTTGAATAAACGGAGCCTGAATGAAAGCGGCGTCCCCCGTGTTTGTTTACTCTGACCGAGGGGAGGGTCCCCCCCCCCCCCACTGTGTGCGCTCATGAGTTTACTCGCCCACCAGGAAGTCCCATTTATCATAACATCCTGTGCGAGAGAGAGAGAAAGAGAGCACACCAAAGAAGGAGCAGGAACTGACACAGATAGCTGGCCCCGGGGCGAAACTGTCATAGACGAAATTATGAAAATATACTTAATAAGCTATTTTAAACAAGTCACTGATCCGAGTAGACCAGGAAGAATGTGCGTGTCCTCTGGAGGGAAGTGATAGAGGAGAAACCAGAGAACAACAGGTAAAAAAAAAAAAAAGAGCCAACGGAGAAGAGGCAAGAAGGGGGAAGTGAAGCAAAGGCTTGTGGTTAATGAGTAACAGCCAGCAGCCGGTCCCAAAGGTCTCCCCACCCCGCCAGGCCTGCCGTGAGAGCGCGCTGTTTAGACGAGAGAACCGGTAGAGAAGAGAGAGGAGCCCCCCCCCCCCGTCGTTCAACCCCCCACTGGAGTTCCCCTCTCCCCCTGCCTCCCGAGCTCAGGGCTAACCTTCATGGACGGGGCGAAGGCCAACGCGGGGCCCCTCCTGGCTCGGAGGCCGGACAATTCGGCCTTCAAGCAGCAGAGGTTACCCGCCTGGTCTCCCATGCTAACGGCTAACACCGTCCTCCCCTTCTTCTACCTGATGGCGGTGCTCTGCATGCTGCTGGGAGTCTTCCTGCTGCTCACGGTGGAAAGCACACAGGAGAAGAAGGTGAGTGGTTGGGGTTTTTCTACAAAAGAAAACTTGGCTCACATTAATCTGGGAAAGGTGTGTGACAAGTGTGTGTGTGTGTGTGTGTGTCCGATTGTAGACGTTCACTTAAGAGGGTTAAAAATTAAAACATACTGGACTGGATTTCCACTCGAACAAAAGCCCCATTTCTCTGTAATGTGCCGCACAAATCATCGTCACTTGGGGCGTGAACGCAAATTGAATATAATGCAAGAGGGCTTGAAGATTAAAGCTTGAAGATTTATGCTCTCTGATAAGATAAGCACCGGGGATATGCAATACAAGAGGGAGCGAGGCGGAGAGAAAGGTTCAAGGGTTTTACCCAGAACAGATACACCGGGAGTGGCGTGAAGACTGAAGTCTCTCCGCGTCGTGTTTTCTCACCAGAATCTCACAGGCGACGAGAGAGAATGATTTTCTGTGTTCATACACTTCCCCTCTCTCTCCCCCCCCCTCCCATCACAGGTGGACTATACGGAAGCCGGGACGTGTAATATTTGCTTTGAGAAGCGTAAGAACGTCAGCCACGCGTCAGAGAGCTGTCACTGCAGTGTGGTGCTTCTCATCGAAAAGGCCCTCATGGTAAATGGCTCTGGGAACCAAGCATACAGAGGAATAGATGATCTAGATATATAACCCATTTCCATGTTACTCACATTCCCACTCCATGCGCTCCCCTGGAAATGAACGAGACGAAGTGTTTGCAATCAAAGACCCACTTCAACCCTACCTGACGACTACATCATAATCTGATGATGATGATGATGATGATGACGATGATGATGATGATTATGCGTTTCCTGTTCCAGGGAGACGTCTTCTTCTACTACAGCCTCCGCAACTTCCACCAGAACCTCCGGCGGTACATGGACTCCAGAGACGACGGGCAGATGGTCGGCAGGAAGAGCAACCTAAAGGTAGTTCTGGAAGCACAGCGGGGAACACAAACAGGCCATGTACACCCCAGCTGTCGACTACCACGCTGAACGAGAACAACTGGAGCCGGATGAAGAGACTAGTTTGTTCTCTGTTGAAATGTCTTATACAGCTTGCTATGGCGGCATGTCATTTTACACTTATTAGTACTAGGGGTGTAACGATGCGACCTCACAACGATTAATTTCTATTACGATTATTCAGGCAACGATTCAATGCATCATGAAATCTCTTCATTTGACCACGATTCGATTCGATACATTTTCTATTCATTTTCTATCGGTTAATTCCCCAAAAATATTTGAATACACAAATGTGGCTGGGGGAACTGATTCACTCAGCATGAATGGACTATAGGTCAATAAAAACAACACACAAAAAAAACATTAAAAAAAAGAAAAAGATATTTTTTTTGATACATTTCGATTATAATCTATTCTAACATTTTCAAATCGATGCAGTTGAATAGTCACATTAGAATCGATGCATTTCGATTAATCGATGCATCGTTTACTTATTAGTGTACATTTTACTGTATATTTCTGTATATTTTCAGCTGTATATTTAATATTTTAGAAATTGAATGTATACATACCAGAATGTATATCCCGGACCGTATTTTATTCTTTATTCTTATCCGTGACTTTCGTTTTTGACTGCCTAAATGTTTACTGTGAGCGATCTGTAGTGCAGAATTTCCCTTGGGATAAATAAAGGATTTCTATTCTATTCTAATATCTGTGCTGAACCTATGCCTCATACCACAGTGTCCTCCATCTTCTCCTGGCTCTCTTGCTTTTGTCTTTTCAAAAGATCCCTCTCTTGTCTCCCTTTCCACCTCGCTGTCTCCACAGAACCCCACTTTATACTGCGACCCGTTCTCAAAGGACCCGAACGGACTCCCCATCGCCCCCTGTGGGGCTGTGGCCAACAGCATCTTCAACGGTAATGCACGGTTGTCATGTCATCTGTCGAGGAATTTACCATGAGTAAGGATGTAGTCAGTCAGATGTAGAACACAGGTTTATTTAGCTCAAACAGAGTATCAAGTACAAATAGGTCGAGAGTTATTGCTGGATGACTCCAGGAGAGACACAAGCCTAGTATCCCCCCAAAAAGCTCCAGAATCCAGTAAAACCTAGGTCTTTATAGTAGAGAGAAAGGGCTTGTGGTATTGGGTTGGAGGGGGGCCAGGAAGGAGGGGGGTATCGGGTGAGAGACGAAAGGTGGATAAATGGGGGAGGGTAGACAGATTGGAGAGGTGTGGGGGGGGGGAATAACAAGAATGGGAGGGGGGTTGGAACATGACTGGGAGATTGTTTGAGGGGGAGGGGATCATTATTCCACACATCACACCTCTGCCCGTCTCTCTCCTGTGGACCTAACGGTTTGCTCGTGTCCCCCCCAGACTCCTTCTCTCTGACGTATCACGCCCCCGGGGGCCAGGTGGTCCCCGTCCCGCTGCTCCGGAGGGGCCTCACCTGGTACACGGATCAAAACATCAAGTTCAGCAACCCAGCCGTAAACGAGTCTCAGACTCTGGCACAGGTGTTTGAAGGTACGTACACACACACACCCATATACAAACCAACACACACTGGTATCTTTATCCCCTTTGAATTGCCCATCTGAGGCTTCTCCCCAAGTTTTTTCCCCCCTATTGCTATGTTTTAGGGAGTCGTTCAAGTTTCAAGTTTCTTTAATAGTTGTCATACAGAAGTACAGAATACTTTCATACAAAATGCTTCTTACTGTTACGCTCCAGAGACTGTGCTAGACAAGATAGTATCAAATAACATAGTATAGCATGTAATTTAGAAGTAGAAAATGAGGTCACAGTGTTCAGTATAGACATATGTACAATGTTCGATGCAGAATAGACGTAACTGAGTTACCATATAATATACTATGCAGTGTACTAATGTACAGTACTATATAGTGCAAAGCAGAAATGGGATGAGGTACAATTTAGGTACAATTTACAGTAAGGTGATTTGATTTGATTTGATTTGATTGATGGATTAAAAACACACAACAAGGATCCAAAGGATAACATGAGAGAGTAAAACCCTTATTTCCGTCATGGTCCCTGGGCTGTTAGGCCACAACAAAAAACACGACAATAACACAACACTCATACATTTAAAACATTATAAGACTAACCTATCGCTAAAATTGTATACCCCACAATAACTAAAAACTTATTGGAAACCCATTCAAACTATAGGGGGCTATTCTTCTATTCTGTCCATGAGCCACTTCCTGACGCTTCTCTTGAAGCTGTGGAGGCTCAAGCTCTGCTTGATGGGGATAGGCAGCTGTGTACGAGTTGTAGTGCAATCCTTCATCAATAAATATAAAGTGTGGGGAGTGGGTGCTACAGTGTGTTTGTTTAAAGTGGGTGTGTGCTATAAAGTGTGTGGAGTGGGTGCTACAGTGTGTTTGTTTAAAGTGAGTGTGTGCTATAAAGTGTGTGGAGTGGGTGCTACAGTGTGTTTGTTTAAAGTGAGTGTGTGCGTGTGGATGTGTGTGCTATGTGCGTTTGATGGTTGTTGTTGTGTAGTGTTCATTGTTCGTTTAGCAGCCTGATGGCCTGGGGATAGAAGCTTCTTCTGAGTCTTTCTGTGCTCGCCTTGAGACTCCGGTATCGCTTGCCTGACCGCAGCAGTTCAAAGAGGCAGTTGTTCGGGTGACTGGAGTCTTTAATGATTCTCTTAGCCTTGCCCCTGCAACGCTTGTTGTAAATGTTCTGGAGGGTGGGGAGCCCCCCTCCAATTGTGCGTTCGGCTGAACGTGTCACTCTTTGTAGTCTGCTTCGGTCTTGTGCAGTGCTATTCCCAAACCAGGAGGTGATGTTGCCAGTCAGGATGCTCTCTATTGTACATGAGTAGAAGTTCTTAAGGATCTTCTGACTGACTTGGAACTTCCTTAGGCGCCTGAGGAAGTAGAGGCGTTGTCGTGCCTTCTTCACAACACTGTCAATGTGTGTGGTCCATGTCAAGTCCTCGGATATGTAGGCTCCGAGGTACTTAAAGCTGTTGACTCTCTCAACCGGTGCCCCGTCGATGCTGAGGGGGCTGTAGTCCTTGACCCCCGACCTCCTGAAGTCCACAATCATCTCCTTTGTTTTGCTGACGTTCAGGGAGAGGCTGTTTTCCTGGCACCATCCCGCCAGGACCTTGACCTCTTCCAGGTAGGCCCTCTCGTCGTTGGCAGAGATCAGGCCCACCACCACTTTGTCGTCAGCAAATTTGATGATTGTATTGCTACTCCGCTGAGCCACACAGTCGTGTGTGTACAGGGAGTAGAGGAGGGGACTCAGAACACAGCCCTGGGGGGCCCCTATGTTGAGGGTGATGGATGAGGAGGTGCAGTTGCCTGCTCTCACCACCTGGGGTCTGCCCGTCAGGAAGTCCAAGACCCACTGGCAGAGGTCATAGTTCAAGCCCAGGTCCCTGAGCTTGGCTATGAGTATGGAGGGGACTATGGTATTGAATGCCGAGCTGTAGTCGATGAATAGCATTCTCACATAGTTCCCCTGCCTCTTGTCCAGGTGTGATGCTGCTGTGTGCAGCACATGGGCTATGGCGTCCTCCGTGGACCTGTTGGGGCGGTATGCAAATTGCAGGGGGTCCATGTTGATAGGGAGGGAGGAGCAGATGTAGCCCTTTACTAGCTTATCAAAGCACTTCATGGCTATGGAGGTGAGAGCTACAGGGCGGTAGTCGTTGAGGCAAGCAGGCTTGGATTTTTTGGGTACAGGGATAATAGTGGACTTCTTCAGGCAGGTGGGGATGACAGCCTGTTCTAAGGACAGGTTAAATATGTCCGTGAATACCGGGGCCAGTTGGTCGGCACAGACTTTTAGGACGCGGCCGGGGATGCCGTCCGGACCTGCTGCCTTCCTGATATTCACTTTTTTAAAGGTCCGCCTCACCTCATGCTCTGTTACCCTGAACACTGAGTCTCCATCAGCAGCAGACCCCCCCCCCCCCCTTATCTTCATTGGGGAAAGTCTGGGGGTGTTGTAAAATTGTGGATTTTATGGTGGTTTTTGTTGTGGGTCTTCTATTGTGATGTTTCTTCTTGATATGTGAAACCCATGGGGGCAATTTGTTGTGATTTGGGGCTATACAAATACATTTGATTTATGTACTGTAGCCCTTCAGATATCTCTAATTGTTGTACATTGGCAGTGATGGAAACCGTTGTATCAGGCAGCGTTTCCGTTAGAACATATTCGTGCCGGTCTGGATGTCCTGCAAGATTTCTATCCCCGGACATATTCGAGAAATGCCGGTCAGCCTGGTTTTCCTTTTTACCGGCTGAATGCCACCATCGGCGCCAATGTTAACGTTAATATCGCCTAATCTATGTTTTAAATTATGGCTATGTGTCTAATCTGCCCATCGCATTATCAAAGACTATTTTCCAGTCGGTGCTGTCAAGGCTGTTTATCGCGTCGTTGCCGTTTCAGAGCAGTTAGAAAAGCCCCCGTTTTCAGATAAAAAACAGCTCTTTCTGGAGCATTCTATGAAAATAGTCTTTTAGTGGAATATTCCACAACGTTGATATTCGTCGGCCTTTTTATGAATCGTTTTCAAATAAACGCTAGATGATCAATATTATACGTGCACGCAAGCACATTACGGCCGCGCGCGGATAATCGCCCTGTTGATTTCCTCTCGGACTTTTAGTGAAACCGAAACAAGAAGACATTTCACAAAACAGCTTATAACTTCATCAAACTTACTCTGATTATCCTAACACTGATAACATAGAGTCCTTACCTGACATCAGATGGTATCCAACTGGTATATTCCAATTCCTGATCACCATTCGAAAAAATCGATACGTGTATGGATCCAACGCGATACTGTAGAACCTCATGATCAGCGGGTTCCAGAATGAACTGTGTCACTGGTAACCCTGGCTGGATCAGTGAACTGGAAAATGTGGATATAATGTCGCACCTCAGCCAGGAGAATTAAACTTTCCACTCGGGCCTGAACGCTCGACATTTCTGTTTCTGTTTTCTTTCACCACGGCATCAGCGGTCTCTGTGGTGGGCAGACAGACAGGCTCAAAAAAAGAAAGAAAAAAAGATTCACATCCGAGCGGCGCCATCCGCGCTTTATCAGCGTGAAGCAACATGTAATGATTGTTTTGTTCATCGCATAGGCTATTTAATTTGAGCCTATTTTAATACAATTCAAATAATAAAATTGTGCTTAGAGAAATTATTTTCACCGGACATTATGACCGGAGATATTTAAATATTCGGACTTCAACATATTTTGCCGGTCAAAAACCGGTAATTACCGGCTAACGGAAACGCTGGTATCAGGGTGACCAGATGCAAAAAGTCCAAAAGCAGGACAACAGTAAGATTTTGGTGGGACAAAGTGGGACAGATAGATAATGTAAATTTTTTTTATTAGAATAACTGGTCTTCACCGAATAGATAAAGGTTAAATAAAAATAAATACAAATTAAATACAGAATTATATCTCTCCACATTCATCTTGGCACTGGCAGCCGGCTTGTTACCACCTAACATCTGTTTTAAATATTCAAACTCTATCACTTGACAGGAATGTCTTGTGTTCGATATTCCCTGTTAACACAGAACTAGGGAACACAGTGTAGTATAATACAAAAATAATAATACAAATAAATTGTGTTTATCTATTATAATAACTATGGGTGTAGCTTTTGTACGACCACACGATATTTTTTTTGCAATATCTGAGTCTGGCCAAATGACAGGAGCTAGCTTGCTACCACAGTCGGCTGACCTGTATGAATGGGAGTGTTGTACACTGTGTGATAGACGCTTGTTATCTCCGCTGCAGTGACCTTGTCCATCTGGCTATCATTTTTTGGTTTAAGAAGAAACATATCCATAGATCTGGATGTTTCTTTTTGGTGAGCCACTTTCATGTGAGACTCACGTCCACTGTGACGCTTCAAGTCGTATTCTCCTCCATGAGCAATTGAAAACGAACTATGACACAAAACACAGAAAGCTCCCTGAGGATTGCCTGACATCGGCCTCACCCAGGCATGTGTCGTTTGCCAGTCTTGGTTGTAACTGCAGGTCAGTTTCTTTTAACTGCTTTCCATCTTGATTCATAGTTTGCTTGTAATGTTGTTGTTTTCTTTTTTGACAGCTCGCTAAACGTTGGCAGCGCGCTACATTTTGACAGCGCGCTAAATTACTATAACCAATCAGATCTGCGATATGAGGTAGCGTCACGACTCTCACGAGCAGAGTGCTAAATTACTACCTAACCAATCAGATCTCCGATATGAGGTAGCGTCACGAGCAGAGCAATGTGTGTGGACAAGAGGCGGGTTGCTATGTTTACTGTAGAGAGGGGCTTTTAGACCAATGTTTTTTTTTTTGCTTCGAAAAGAGGGACATCCTCTCAATATGCGGGACGCGGGACATTCGGTCAAATGGTGGGACAGTACAACCAAAAGCGGGACACCTGGTCACCCTAGTTGTATCCCATGCTCAGGGCTGAGGACAAACTGTGGTCCCTGGGATCACGCAGCTCGACCCTTAGACCCTGGTTCGCTGGTGTAGAATTGGGATCTTCTCTCTACCATTAGTTTGAATGTAAACGGGGGCTAAACGTGACGTGAGGCCATTTGAACTGTTTCGACTTCCCAGGCACAGCCAAGCCGCCGTACTGGCAGAAGCCCGTCTACGAGCTGGACCCGCACACCAGCAACAACGGCTTCATCAACGAGGACCTGATCATCTGGATGAGAGAGGCGGCCTTCCCCAACTTCAAGAAGCTCTATGGGATCCTGAACCCACGCATCAGCGGCGGGAACTTCTCCCGCGGGCTGCCGGCCGGGAACTACACCATCGACATATCCTACAGTATCCTGGTGACGCCGGTGTCCTCCGGACCGTTGTTTTCCCATGAGATTTTTAAAAAGGAACACGCCAACATTTTGGGAAAGGAGCTAGCCGTCCTCTCCAGAGAGAGACAAGAAGATGGATACCAGTTTCCTCTCTGTGCCTTCACTCAGTAGAAAGCTGAGCTGCACGTTAGCCTAGCTTAGCACAATGAATGGAAGCGGACAGTGACGGGTAGCCTTCAGGAGAGGTGTTAGTTGGACAATGCCTAGGCTACCCGTCACTGTCCACTTCCATTCATTGTGCTAAGCTAGGCTAACGTGCAGCCAGATAACTTTCTACTGAACGCATAGAGAGGAAACTGGTATCTATCTTCTTGTCTCTCTCTCGGAAGACGATAAGCTAATTTCCCAAAATGTTGGCGTGTTCTTTTAAAGGTGCTGTAAGCGAGGTGCTGTTAAGCTGTCTAAGTGGTGTTTATTTTTTCAAATAAGTGTTAAATAGTTCTACATTCTGACAGCCATCACTGATATAGAGTGTTTGGTCAGTAACGTGGGTCTCCCCGTCCCTCCGCTCTGCAGTAAACGGAAAATACATTTTCTGGTATCCCGTTCGTACTTCAAGAAATCCTGCCAAACCAGATTTGCTTAGAAGATTACATTACTTGTTTAAAGCACATAATTGCTTAAAACTAGTTTTTTTGTTCTTATGTCATATCTTCTTCAGTGTAGCGTTCTCTCCCCTGATTGAATAAAATGGGAACAGGATACCAGAACATTTATTTTCCGTTTACTGCAGAGCGGATCGAAGGACCAGGACACCCACGTTACTGACAAAACACTCTATATCAGTGATGGCTGTCAGAATGTAGAGCTGTTTAATACTTATTTGAACAAAAAAATACCACTTACAGCACATTTTATTTTAACATGTTATATTATACATATTATTTGAACCATTTCACTACCACACTACGAAATGGTTAACCCTTTCACTGCGACAATACAGAAGTTGAACCCTTTCACTGCCACACGACAAAGTGTGTTAACCCTTTCACTACAGACGGTTAAAGATGTAGACCAGTTATTTTCACACAAGAAATACCACTTACAGCACCTGTGCTAAGAAAAGAAAAGTTGGACTAACTATTAATAAGGTGACTATTTCAAGGCTTTGTGGTTTACATAAGGTTCTGTTCATGGTTCGTGGTTATTTCCTTGACCTTTCGCCCCTTCCCAGATTTCCCGGTGCAGCCCTTCCGGGGTCGAAAAGAAGTGGTCCTGGCGACGGTGAGCTGGTTTGGAGGCCAGAACCGATTCCTGCCCATCGCTTACCTAGTGACCAGCGGGCTGATCTTCCTCCTGGCAGTCATCCTCACCATCATCTGGTGGAAGTTTGGCAAGGACGGAAAGAACTTGGAGGAATGACAGGAGAGGAGAGGATAGGATGATGAGCTAGTAGTGAGAATGGCCCATGTCACTCAGGACTCGGTCCAAAAAGAAAATAATGGGTTCCGAGTGAAAATGCCTTTGATACGAAGATAGAAAAGACTTGAGTAAATTAGGGACATGGGGAATTAAACCTGTAAGTCATGTATACAATATCAAATGATTTCTATCAGCATATGCACTGTCTTTACACTGATGCTCATGTTCTGTTGAACAACCCTTTTTCAAAAGGTACTTAAAACTCTTCTCAGGGTTTTGTTTTTAGTTCAACTGAATGCATGCAGTAGAAATCTTGTACATAAATAAAATGATGGTTGACGTACTTCCTCTTAACGAGTTGGGTAGCTACTAGCTAGTTTTGTAAAACATTCGTTTTGTATGTCTTCATTGTCCGTATGCGACTGGGGTGACGTTGTGATGATATTTGTGAGGACATTGGGGTGATATTTCTTATTGAGCGTTTTCATTTGAACATGCATGGGTTTTGTAAATACGGATGATTTCCACGTGCTCTGTATATTATTTGATACCGGAAGATGTACGCTTTGATAAATAGTGGTGCCTTATAATCCCGATTGGGATGAGCCAAATATTGATATGACAAATAAAAATGAATTGACTAACCGAATTCACGAGCACTCGGCCACAATAGCTGCAACCAGTGTTTTTTTGTCTTGGACAAAACATAGACAAACCAATATAATGTTATATAATATCAATAGAAAGTTTTGATATATTCTTGCTGACATTTTGCACAAGATTATTTTGATCGAAAGAAAGACAGACTATTTTGCACTGAAATTAAGAAATGTTTTGAACCAGCAACCTCTGATCGTGTCACATCAATATGAAAGGGGTATGACTCTTTGGACTAGATTAACATTAATGTATTGAGTGACATCACTGTGCAGATCCCCAAAGCAGCCAATATTGGTAATAATAGATGGGGTGATTTAATTTAATAGAAAAAAAGTCCTCAAATGATTATTTAAGTATTTGTTCATGCTATGAAAAAAAATACCACTATTTATAGTGACTGTTCACAAACTACGTGTGTTTGATGTGTTATCATGCGTATGAAGGTAATCATTTTCTGTGTACACTGTAAAAGCCTGTGGTTGCATTGGAAGTCAAACGATTTTTAATAAACTGCTTTTCCTTTTGAGGAATTCTTTATTTCTCTGTACAATCAGTGGCGTCACATAGACACAACTCCTCTACAGTGACCAGAGAGCACCAAAGCGTTTGATCTAGACTACCTTTTCATCTCTAGAGCAAAAAGCACACTGGCATCAGGCTGGTGACGTATAGTTCTATGAACAACAAAGCGATCCCCTGGATGAAGTTGGTAACTCTGTATCAATAGCACCGACTAGCCTCCTGCACACAGCCGTTCCATCTACACTTCTGTTTTGTCACTACGACTACGTCATTTGATTTCAAACCAGTGCCACAGATGGATAAGACAGTTAGGAATGGGATATAGGCTACTGTGTGTAGACCAATCAAAATGGGTGCTTTGGACAGCAAGAATTCAACATCTAGAAGCCAAATTATGACTAGCCAAAGACATTCAGTACACTGTAGGACTAGCATACAAAGACAGCTAAACACACAAGGATAATGTCACTTCTCGGAGCCATAACCAATGTTGATGCACACCGATGGAGACAAGGGAGGGGGGGCTTTGCTCAGACATAACAGGTCACACTTAACTTGCCACATGTTGCCACACAGTTTGAAGACAATCAACCATGAATTACAGACAGCAAGTCAAAATACTTGAGACACACACATAATACACACACAACTTGGTCACAAAAGTGTATTCTGTGAACGTATATCACTTGTTACTAGTTCAACCCTCTTATTATTCCTGTACCATCTTCTCTATGCTGTGTGACACAACTACCTTAGCTGAGGCGTTGTTTTTCTTTTTCCCACACTAACGCTGCTTTATCGTGAGCTCGGCTAGACTCTTGGTTCTACTGGCACAAGTGTGAATTAAGATCGCAGACGAACACAGAACAGGCAACAGTATTGGTCTACAAGAACATGTTTCTAGATTTGGGCAGTTTCCTTCATATTGACCCTTAGGATTCTGCCTCTTCAAGTCAATATCTATATGTGTCAGGATCTGACATGTGCGTGAGTCGGATCATGCAATCACAATGGCACGTTAGGAGTCGTCACCAACTGGTGTTGCACAAAGCAAGAGGCCCATGACAGTGTTACAACAACAGTGCAACCTAAAAATTATTTCAATGTTTTTATCTAATGAGGATAGTGGTTGGGCATATTAGCTTTTTTTTCCTTTTTTGCGAGTCTCTCCTTATCAGCAGGATGTCAAACAAAAAATAAATATCAGTAAATCATTTGTGAAGTGAAGTAACTTAACACGGGTTGACGGGTGTCTTGATTACCTAGAAATAATGTACAAGATGATTTAAGTCGTGATTAGAAAAAGAGAAGGCAGACAAAAATGTGTACCGTTGAAAAGCCGAGAGGTTCCTCACCGCGATCGCAACAGGGCGACCTTTGACCTCTGTGAGGGGTCCCTCCGGTCATACGTTTGTAAGGATGGGGGGGGGGGGAATTATGCACCGTTTGATAAATTCTTAACTCTGAGGAACCTTTTTTAAGATGTGAATTATGTAATTCAGCGTTTTAAGCCATTAATAGGTGGACCCAGTTCAGTACAGAACAGAAAACATGACAATCACAGTTTGACAAAACACAAAAACTACCGATCACAGAGAAAGGGACCAAGTCTTCCATATCAAATAGTAGTCAGCGCTCACCTCTCCTCTCTCTCCATGCATATCCACCGGTCTCACATCGATCTGACACATTCATCTTTGTGGTTTCAGTGATAGGACTGTTGCGGCACTATACAAGCACAATGACATACAGCTAGACATACACATACAGACATCTCCAGAGGCTTAAGGTAGTGTTCTTTCAAGACTCAGGCCCGGGGTTACAGGCCGACAAGTACACACACCCTCCCTTTATCAACCTCTCTCTCTGTCCACAGGAGTCGTGTGGTCAGGAGTCGAGGTGGGATTAAGGTCACATCCGTCCAAAAACTCTCACCGCTGCCCTTCAGCCCTGTCCTATCGGCTTCAGGGTGCTACTCTGAGGCACCTGATAGGCCAGCTCCTCCGTGGGCGTGGCCGGCCCCGTGGCGCTCTTGGGCGTATCGTATGCCAACGTCCTCGACTGGCCACTGTCTGTCCGTGCGAGCAGAAACCGTGAAATCACGGTCGACTGGTTTGTGGAGCTCCCTGATATGTGGTTCGCGATGTCAATCACAATGGGCGTAGCGTATTCGACCCCAGAGGCGGGGAGGGGTTCTGCGTATGCATGGTAGATGTCCGGTGAAATGGGGGCGTCGTAGAGGTCAGGGTCAGTGTAGCCTGGATCGGATGTCTCCTCAGGCTTAAAGGTCGACCTCTGACCTAGTGAGGTCACCACGCCACTCACCAGGGGCTGGGCATACTCTAAAGACAGAGAAAGAGAAATAGAGGCACTTAACTAAGGTCATGTGGCTTCTTTTCAGATGGGTGATGTGGCTTCTTGACTAGGGGCATATTTCAGATGGGTGATGTGGCTTCTTGACTAGGGGCATATTTCAGATGGGTGATGTGGCTTGTTGACTAGGGGCATATTTCAGATGGGTTATGTGGCTTCTTAACTAAGAGCCTGTTTCAGATGGGTGATGTGGCTTCTTAACTAAGAGCATATTTCAGATGGGTGATGTGGCTTCTTGACTAGGGGCATATTTCAGATGGGTGATGTGGCTTCTTGACTAGGGGCATATTTCAGATGGGTGATGTGGCTTCTTGACTAGGAGCATATTTCAGATGGGTGATGTGGCTTCTTGACTAGGAGCATATTTCAGATGGGTTATGTGGCTTCTTGACTAGGAGCATATTTCAGATGGGTGATGTGGCTTCTTGACTAGGAGCATATTTCAGATGGGTTATGTGGCTTCTTGACTAGGGGCATTGAGTAGGGGTCCTACCTGCAGGCTCAGCATGTAGTCTGGGGGAGGTAATCCTCCCTCGGAGGCGGCCCACCTCACTGCTACTGTAACGCACAGACTCCTCCCCGTCGGCCATCTTGGATGGCAGCAGCTGCTTCATGCTCTTCCACCAGTCTATGAAACGGGGTGACGCGGTAAAGACGGATACATTTCCAGAAATATCATTGAGTAACTTCTGATGATTTTGTTCATAATAAAATCAAGAAAAAGTAATGACTAATTTGCTAATCCTGCTTCGTTATATATTCCCCCCAGGAAAGTCATCATCAAACACCCAAAGATGACATCACTAAGTCTAGTGCCTTGTCTCCACTAGCCAGGGTTTAGCCATGCTGTGGCCTGTCTGGCACATTGATTGACCCTGGCGGAACCCTGACCCACAACCTGACCCAAGGTTGTCTGGGACTGTTGTATCATCATGGTTTAGCTTGAGTACCACAGTTGGCGGTGTGCGTTTTTAAAGGTTGCCTAGCAACTGGAGAGCTTACAATAAATACAATGGAGATGCAAACCCAACCAGACCATACCATACCTGGCCATGGCTAGTCCCAGCCAGGCTGAACATAGCTAATGGAGACAAGGCATAGGAGAATCCTACACAGCTGACATCACACAGCCTAGACTAGGAGAACACAGCTGACATCACACAGCCTAGTCTAGGAGAACACAGCTGACATCACACAGCCTAGACTAGGAGAACACAGCTGACATCACACAGCCTAGTCTAGGAGAACACAGCTGACATCACACAGCCTAGACTAGGAGAACACAGCTGACATCACACAGCCTAGACTAGGAGAACACAGCTGACATCACACAGCCTAGTCTAGGAGAACACAGCTGACATCACACAGCCTAGTCTAGGAGAACACAGCTGACATCACACAGCCTAGTCTAGGAGAACACAGCTGACATCACACAGCCTAGTCTAGGAGAACACATGTCAACTACCTGCTCGGTCCCAATGAGGAAGATCATACGCTCCCTCCGAGCTCTTCTTCCTGAAGAGAGATGAGACAAGAGACATGAGGGACAGAACCAAAGCTTCAGAGACGAGATACATGAGGGACAGACGAGAGACATGAGGGAAAGAACAAAAGCTTCAGAGACAAGATACATGAGGGACAGACGAGAGACATGAGGGACAGAACAAAAGCTTCAGAGACAAGATACATGAGGGACAGACGAGAGACATGAGGGACAGAACAAAAGCTTCAGAGACAAGATACATGAGGGACAGACGAGAGACATGAGGGACAGAACAAAAGCTTATGAGAGACATAAGAGACTAAACAAAAGCTTATGAGAGACATAAGAGACTAAACAAAAGCTTATGAGAGACATAAGAAACAAAAGCTTCAGAGACAAGAGACATAAGAGACTAAACAAAAGCTTCAGAGACAAGAGACATAAGAGACTAAACAAAAGCTTATGAGAGACATAAGAGACTAAACAAAAGCTTATGAGAGACATAAGAGACTAAACAAAAGCTTCAGAGACAAGATACATGAGGGACAGAACAAAAGCTTATGAGAGACATAAGAGACTAAACAAAAGCTTATGAGAGACATAAGAGACTAAACAAAAGCTTCAGAGACGAGAGACATAAGGGACAAATGAAAGCTTCCGAGACACATGAGGGACAAAAGCGTCTACAAGGGATTTTACGTGCTTCGGCCGGCCGGCGTAGCCTCACCTGTTCCTCCAGTGCCAGGCACAGAACACGGTCAAGATGAGAGCGGTCAGCGCCATGACCAACACCGGCACCAGCACCGCCGCCAGCGCCACATCTAGGGTAGAGAACACAGCGCCGCCGTCAAGCACCAGCATCAAATAACCCAGAGAGCGTGCGCGGCGTGATAGAAGCCTTACCGCTGCTGGTGTGGGGGGGCATGGTGGTGTTCCTGATGTCGGGCGTGTGAGTGGTTCTGCCGCGGTGAGGCGGGACGTACGTGACGGCAGGAGGCGCGGGGGGCCTGGGGGGGCGCGGGGGGTGGTATATCCGTGGCCTCGCTGTCAAAACACGGAGGAGGAGATTTAACAAAACCTCAACATCTAAAATGCCAATACATCAGACCGGCAGTATGGCGGACAATTCCCCTGCGTGGAATTGTAATGGCCACGCCTCTCTTTCGGACACGCCACGCCCCCTTTTGGGGGGGGAAACAACTAGGGGAATCAACAGGGATTAGATGTTGCTTGTTCATAAACTACTAAACACAAGGATATGAATCACACTGAAGACCATCTCTTCCCAGAAAATCATTACCCCTTAGTTTTATGGCACTTGGAGATTCACAAGTCAATATTAAATGTCCAGGTAAGGAAATTAAGAAATATCCTACAGCTGACTGGGGAAACGGGCCTGAAAACAGATAAAAACCGAACCGTTCACAATGGCGCGAACGCTCAGTGTTGGAAAGTAATTGCTCGACTTAACATGATGCACTAACAAAACAATACTTTTCAACTTTTTAATATGAGTCAATAGAAACGGTGTCTGTGTTTTCCCCAAAAGTAGGGGCGACAAACAAGCCAGATGTGTGACGTATACATGAGAGAAAGAGAAAGAGATGAAACCGAGGTTCTTCCATTCGGAGACGATCTCGACCTGATTCCGTTTGCCAACCTGCGTGGAACTGGCAGCCGAGCAGCTCCAGCTTCAGCACGATCCTCTGGTGCCACTGGGAGGGACCGACCCGGACGAAGCGGGCCTCGATCGGCGGGTTGAAGTTGTTCCTTACCTCGTGCAGATAGTTGGCGTTGCCTTGGAAAATCTGACACGAAAGAAGAAGAAGAAGAAAAAAAAAAAACAGAACAAACCATATTAACAATTTGGTCGCCAGGCTTATATTCAGAATAAACCATCCCACACCAGCTCTATTTGTCTATGGAGAAGTTCCCCTTCTTTGCAGGGCTATAACTTTTTAAATTGTATTGCTAAATTGACATTACTATGGCCCATTCAACGTCAAGTATCTATTGTTCAGGGTGTAGCAACGTTATACTTTTTCATTCACATATTCATACTAGAATACGGTCTACTCTAAAGTATAAGTATGTTTTTATCGTTTTCTGCAGCATTCTCCAGAACGTGATTTATAGCCCCAAATGCATTATATTGATGATCAAATACAGTTTGATAGCAATCTGCGCGAGATAAAAAATTTCAAATGGACGTGCTTCTAGAAGTTACTACTTATCATCTGATGTTGACCGGATGGGGGGGGGTCGTTTATAATTCCGTGGCCAACGTTAGATGATTCATCTAGTGTGGGTGATATGATCATTAGAGCAGTTTGTATCGAACACGTTAAAAAATAACGCTGAAACTAACCGTAGCTTCCTCGGGCCGTTGGGCGATGAGCGTGGAGCAGAAATATTCCTATTATGGGATGTAGAAATATGCGATCCATCTCCAGGTTGTATAATAGTATATACGTCCAAATCATGTTGTTTATCGAGTTATTGGTAACGGATTGCTATCCATTGCGTCTAGCTTGAGTCCCGGGACTATTAGCGAGTGATCGGACCGAATTGGAATGAGCACCAGCTTCCATTTCCGGTTTCCGGTTTGAGCGATCCGCCGATCGGCCACCAGATGGCGCTCTTGAACCGTTGGAGAGTTGAGAGGGGATCAACAGTAGCTCTCAAGTCTCCGGGGGAGAAATATGATTGCGATCACAGATTTTTGAAATATTGATCTCAAAGACGTGGTACGGCGTCTTTGGCAGAATGAGCATGGCGGGGAATGACGTGGTAAGGCGACCATAGTGTTAACCACGCTGAAACACTGGGAGGTTAGAGTAGTAAAACCAACAGAGTAATTCCCGTTTCAAACGATGAACAAATGCATTATGGAACACGAGACGATTGTTTTTCGGGGGGGCCGGGTCGATAACTTCTTTCCTCGCCGCACCAGCACCAGTCACTGTGGAGTGTGTGGGCAGTAGCTCCAGCCTTAACAACTCAGCCACTCAATCCATCTCCATCCATTATTAATGTCCCGGCCCGTGCACCACGCCACTTAACTCAAACCACCGGCATCTGACATCTCCCATTTCCTGCCATAAACATCTCTCACAGTCAATACCCGTTGCTATGGAAACAGTCGGAGTGCCAGAATACCCCCCCGCGCGCACTGCTCCAATGTGACATTTTCGTCTATTTGCACTAATTTGAGAAGAAGGAGGAAAGAAAAAGAAGCAACATGAAAGCCGACACTGTAACTTGCTGAGAAAGCTGCAGGGATATTGATTGGGATTGACTTGTATTACCTTGTCGTGGGAGGAATCTACCTCCCGGTAAGTGTGCCAGTGCTGTCCATCATTACTGTAGTGGACCCGATATGCTGACACATAGAACTGGTACTCTCTCAGGGCCGAGCCTGTGGTGGTGATGCCTGGGTGGAGGGGGAGGGAGAGAGAGAAGGAGAGGGGGAGGGAGAGGAAGAGAGAGCAGGAAGAGGGGAGGAGGTTAACACGGACACACAACTACCACACGGTGCGTAGCAGGTTGATTAGTTGCTTCAAATATCCTCGCATGGTAGTAAGACCTGTAAATCTGTGTGTTGACAGTTTGCTGGCCCTCACTAGAGCAAAGGCGTATTTTAGGATAGTGTGTGCAAGGTTTTATTTTGAACAAGGACCGATACACCGCAATGATGTGCCTGTTGTTGTTGTGTGTGTCTATCACAGACTCTTGCCTCATGGTGACTACTCTTCAACACCTGTCCTCGGAGCAGGTCGGTACGTGTACATGGGTTAGGTGCCCTGGCAAGGCAGTATTGGCGCAGACGGTGCTGGTAATCCATGCAGCAACCACTCGATGACTAAGCGGCCTCCCTTAACCAACCTGCCGCCATTAGGGATGGGCCGAAGGTTAATGAATTGATGGGCTGTCCTCACAAGTATAGTACAAAATCTATAATATAGAATAATAAATTAGAATATTGAGGAAATATATTGGTTGCCTTCATTACGCCACGTCGCATTGATTCATGCAAAAGGGGCCCTGACCAAGTATTGAGTGCATATTCTTTTCAGTAGGCCGACATTTCTGTAATATATATATATATATATATATTAGGGCTGTCCCCGACTAAGGATTTGGATAGTCGACTATGATTGGACAACATTTGCCGTTAGTCGACTATTAGTCAACCATAAAAAAAATAAATAAAAAGTATAATATATATATTTTTTTATCATTCCATTTGGGCTGTGGGGGTGCTTAATGTCTGAAGGAGTCGACTGAAGGCTTCTTGTCCTCTGCAAAAGCATGCAATTGGTCCACTGATGGATACATCTTGATATTTGTCAAATCTAGTGCAGTGGTTCCCAAAGTCAGGGTCGCGACCCAAAGGTGGGCCGCGAGCAGCCACGGGAGGGCCGCGAGATGATTAAAAAAGAAAAGAAAATACGTTTTATTTTATTTTATTTTTGTCAGGCCACTGAACTTAGAAACAGGCCAGGGCAGTGTTTCTAGTTGTATTCTAAAATTCTATTCTGTTGTATTCTAAAATGTGACTATATGGTTTTATATTAACTTAATAAACAAAAACGAAAAATCTACTTATTTCAACGAACATTTCAAACTAAGATTATGCAAATAAAACGCTGAAAACAACCGAAGCAACAATAGTATTTTAATGAGGCTATTATTATTATCATTATTATTTTGCAACAAGTTAGCCCTCTCATAAATAGCACATATAAATGAATAACTAACTGGAACTAACTTAATAGGATTGAAGTGATATTTGGCTTAAAAAATCGGTCACCTGGCAAAAAAAAAAAAAAAAAAAAAAGCCTGACGATGTGCATTGGGCCGCGGCTCTCTGACGCCTTATTTTCTGGGCCCTGGCCTGAAAAGTTTGGGAACCCCTGGTCTAGACCCGATGTTCTACGGACCACGGCATAGTAATGCAAACGTGTGTGTGTGTGTGTGTGTGTGTGTGTGTGTGTGTGTGTGCTTACCTGTGATCCTCTTCTCCCTCTTCAGGTCAACCTGCAGCCACTGCTGCGGGTCGCTGTGAGCCGACGCCCAGGGCAGCCCCGGCTTCTTAAGGCGCGCCCCGGAGGGCGCCCACACGCTGTTCTGACCAACCACGTCGCTCCATTCCCACACAGAGGAAGCGGAGAGCTGGGAGTCGGCGACGCCTCCAGACTCCAGCCCCAGTGTTCCATAGCAACCTGAGAGCACAGAAGGAGGGATAGAAAGAGAAGAGAAAGAGAAAGAGAGAGACATTACCATTAAAGCGATATCGTCTTCTTTCTCTTATCCCATCCGATATGTTTGAATAAACGCTTGTTAAAAGGATAGGGGCAAAAGACTCACCGCTGGTCTTGAACGTGAAGAGGCTGTTTGACAAGGAGCCTCTGTGGAGAAGAAGGATACGAGGGGTTAGAGACTGGTCGTCCAAACTAGGACCCGTGGGCTAAATATGGCTCCCCACAAAATTACTTTCGGTCCTACAAATGGCTTCAGAGAGATACATTATATCTATCTGGTATACTAATTATATTCAAGAAGGGATTTTGAGAAAGCTTACTTTTTACAAGGCATATTTACAAGGCACCTTAGCCCTCTGAGACCATGACAATGACATGACTGTCTTTCAGAGGCTGTAGCTCAGTGTTGAAGCTAGAGTGAAGAACCTGGTATCATTGTGCAACTGGACAATCGTGGGAAGCCATAGTCATGCTAACTCATTGGGAAAGGGGCTAGTAAATAATGCTCTGAAGGAAAATGGCAGGAAAATGGCATGACCTCTCACCTCAAGATATCTTAATGAAAACGGGTGCTCATCCTATGCCGTTTTGGGCAAGAAAGTTCTTTGCATGAAGCCTATTAAAAAAATTATATTGTATTTGACCATTTCTGTATACTGGCCGGGGTCCCTAAACAGTCTTGGAATTGCTTAAATTTACTGGAAAGCCGCGACTCATGTGTGATGATGCTAGTCCCAATAGTAGCTCAATGTAGTGAGACCATTTTCTTGTTTAAACTTGACCTCACTGTATACAATGACCTATTGTGACCTCTAGGATAATGACAGCCTTGTGAAACTTAACAACCACAAACTAGAGACAGAGGGCATTCAGAGAAGATATGGCTTTCCTAGGTTTATTGACCATAAGGGGGATTTCTGAGCCAATTTCCAGTTCAAAAGTGCTCACCATCCAATTGCCGAAAAATGCTATTCTTACAGAAATGTCCAAATGTCAAATGTTTTTGGTAACAAATCACAGCACAAATTTTGTTCCTCAATGTGTTTGTGTCTGAATGTGGTATTTTAGATGTTTATTACTTCTTGAGTGGTCAAAAACTGTCAGGTTTTGCACCAAATGCTATCAACAAAAAAAATTAGACATAATTGAGCATGGGAATAGTCATCACATACTTCTGTCATAATGTTCTAAACCCTTATACATTTGAATGGGCACCTGACATAAACACAATGTTTATTACAGATTTATGACTAGAAACACTTGACACGCAGTGCTGAGCTGCATCTCAATTTAAACTTCACGTTCCCAGCTTTCAGATGATGTAAAGACAGGCAGAGGAAGTCCGAAAATATAGTCATTTGTACAACACAACGCAGCACAGCCTAGTGGTGCGGCGGTGTACTACAACTGGCACGTCATTGTACTGACGTGGAGCGGCCTAGCCCCCACACACGAAATCTCGGCGACAGCCGGCATTGAAGCATATCTCTGCCTTTAGCAGCCTACTTTTAGATATAACAGGGTAACATAAATGGGTGGTGGGCTGCAGGGAGGGTGCGGTATGTCCGTAGGGGTTTATCAGACGGGCATCGCTGTGGACAACATCAAACACAAAGGCGACCGGGGAGAGGACAAACAGAGGAGTGACAGAGAGGAGGAGAGAGAGAGACGAAGAGATAGCGATCTGTTGTTGCAGACCGGCAGAGGAGGAGAAAAGGCTCTTACCCGGTGGAGGTGACATTGTTAGCCAGGGTGCCTTCGTAATGAGGGATCCCTTTACTGCTCACCACGCTGATCCTGCCGCCCACCGCGTTGGACACCACACCTGCATGGATGGCTGCTAGACACAGTGGAGAGGACTAGAGAGAGAGAGAGGGGGGGAGGGGGAGAGAGAGAGATAGAGATCAAATGGAGAGATAGATAAAAGAGAGCCAGGGAGGGAGTGGAAAAAGAGGAAAGGCAGAGACGATAGGAAGAGAGAGGTTAAGGGAATGATAAAGGGAGGAGTTGTTATGCACCATTTGCAATAATTTCCTTTCTATGATTCTCTATGAATACATTCACAGAGTGAGACGTGTGCACAGATGTTCCATGTAACAGTGACACGGCATGATGAAATGTAATGGACAGAGGAGCGAGGGTAGGAGAGACCACGGATTGTTGCCCGCCAGTGCCCGTCCAAATTGGAAAGACTTGAAGGAACACGCCAACGTTATGTCTTCTCCAGACGGTCAGACAAGAAGATGGATACCAAATGTTCTCTCTGTGCGCCGCTCAGTAGAATGCTATCTGGTTGCAAGCTAGCCTAGCTTAACACAAATTAATGGAAGTGGATACGGACCAGCTAGCCTAGCTGTTGGCAAAAAACACTCTCCTGGAGTCTTAAGCTAGGCTAGTGGTCCGTATCTGCTTCCATTAATTTGTGCTAATCTAGGCTAGCTAGCAGTTGGATTGCTTTCAAATTAACACAGAGAGGAAATTGGTATCTATGTTTTTGTCTGACTAGAGAATGTGGTAAGCTCATTTCCCATAATGTTGGCGTGTTCCTTTAATAGTCCTTTCAGGATCGCAGCGATAAAAAATGCTTGATTTTGCAGGAACTTTTCTCAGTGAACTATGTGACATTTTGCTGTAAAATGGTGTAAATTAGCAAAAATTGCAAGTAAAGGAAAATTAATTAAATGTTCTACCTAAAGAGTCATATAATCGCTTCCTATGATAATCACTTCCTGTCTTGCCGTTTCTTTATCCGGTCAACTGACATGGGATTTGTTTCGATTCCCTGGATTACTCTGACATGCAAACCGGGAGGTTATATTATACTTTTGGATCTGGATATACGAACAGACTTCTGGATTAAAGTTATTAAAGTTGTATAAACAATGCAGTGATGAGTAGGGCTGTCTTAAATACTTCGAAGCTTCGTTCGATGGCACAAGCTTCGAACATTTAAAAAAAAAAAAAAAAAAAAAAAAACTTTAACTTCGTTTTTTTTTCTGTTCGAAGCCAAATAACGTGTATCCATTCAACTAGCTGCTGTACTGCTATGGTAGCTAGCCTAGCCGCAATGCTATGGTCGATCCCATTCACGTTAGCATGTAAGCTAACAACAGTCTCTCGCTTTTCGATTTTCATTTTTTATTTTTATTTTTTACTTCGATTTTTGTGTGTGTGTGTGTGTGTGTGTGTGTGTGTGTGTGTGTGTGCATGGGGCCATTGGGTGGGGTCGGGGGACAAATACACTGGAGGAAAGTAACCCAGCTCAGCACTGCCCAAATTATATCATCACTATTGCCTGTTTGAAGGATATCATCCTCAAACACATATACACCTACATGCCTTGTAGAATTCCACACATAAGAAAGAAAGATACTGGGATGAATAAACAAAATGGGAAATAAAATGTAGAAATGCATGAAATACATAAATAAATATGAATCTCCATATATGAAATATAACATTTAGATAAGGTGCTACTGAGATGTTTTGGTGAGTTCATTGTTTTTTTTGTGGAAGTTGCCCTTCTTAAAAATGCATGAACATTCACTGATAATTGGTCTGTAGTGGAGTCTACAAGGTCTACATTTCCGGACCTTGTAGAATCCGGACCTTGTAGACTGACATAATTCTGTGCATAGTTTAGTCTACACAGGCCATATTTCAAATAATCAAAATCTTACTTCATTCATCTTAAACATTCTTGATTTGGGGGATTGGTAGTTCCCATGAAATCTGAAGTTGTTCAAACGACAACAGCGATCCACCTTGAATTAAATCACACAGCCGAGTGAAACCTTGTTGGCTGCGTCACAGTCACGAAATTAATTAATCCAATCCACTTTATTTATAGAGCACATTTAAAAACAACAAAGTTTACCAAAGTGCTGTACAAGTCCCACAACATAAGATTAAACAAAAAAAAAAAAAAAAAAAATATATATATATATATATATTTTTTTTTTTATTAAAGCTTCGAATTAAAATCGAAGCTCGGCCCCGAAGCTTCGATTGCCAAAAAAAGCTTCGAAGGTCAGCCCTAGTGATGAGCCACGTCTTTCCTAGCGGAGCAGCAAGTAAAGTCACGCAGGTCGAGCTACACTAACTATGCTAGATCACATTTAGTCATTTAGCTGAACACTTTTGTCCAAAGCGGCTTAAAAGTTCCGTACAACAAATCAGCAGGAAGGGTACAACTCTGACATCTAGGGTAAGTAAGATTGTTCCTCAAACTTAAGTGCTACAGTCTTGAGTGCATAGTAGTATAGACATATTAGCATAGAAGGTAGTCATATAGGCAAGGTATATTCCTTAGTAGCAGGGTGCATACTAGTAAATGACAGTACGAAGGTTGGTCGTTTCCCCCCTTCTTCATTTCAGATATTTTGTTAAGAAGTGTGTTTTTAGTCGACGGGAGGAAATTTGGGCGGGTTTCCACTGTCCTGATAGCAGTGTTGAAGCAACCATCTGCCAACAAAGAAATCGTTTCATCAGAGAACAAATATATTCAGAAATGGATCACCATTCAACATTATTGAAGACTGTGAGCGGCAAGTACTTATCGCTGCTGTCGGGCCAAAACCTCATAACTCCATTTTTTTTATTTTTTTTTTATTATATAAATCAACTCCGTAGATCATCCTCCATATGTGTGTGTGGGTTTTACAAAGTTTAAACAATGGGAAAGCATTAAACCGATCATCTGTCTAAACCTCCTAACTCTATTCACCCTCAAATCTGTGTTAGTTTTTTTCATCTGCTGAAAAGTTGGTTTTTTGGAGTTATGAGGTTTTGTCCCGACAGCAGCGTTATGGTATACGACTCTGGATTTGGACATTTAATATGGAGAAATCGCAGGAATTTAGGAAGATATTGCAGAGATTAGTTGCATTAGAAATCATTACTGTGATCGCAAGAGTGCGATTTCCTGGAGGGACTCATTTAATGGGCATTACTGTTTTACAGTGTGATCAATAAGAGAGAGAGCGCAAGTCTTAACCTTCAGACTGTGGTAGATAAGGAATGATGAGTCAGCGTGATGTCACTGCCCAGCGGAGGGAATACTGAGTGACATTTGACAGTGATTCACCCTGTTGGGCTGCATTCCAAAACAGAACCCCGATGTGGACAAAAGGCTGGTTCAATTTCTACCGCCGTAGCCCCCCTTCCCGCAAAACAGCTGGTCGATGGTGGGGGGGGGGGGGGGGGGGGGGGGCGGCGTTTACTGGAAACGGCTCACACTGGGATTTGCAGCCGACGGTGGGGAAAGGCTTTTAGCGACCCGTGGTGGCGACGAAGCGCTACATATACGTTACACGCGTGTTACATAGACGTCACACACACACACATGTTCACACTCGTGTAGTCGGAGCTCCTGCTCGCCACAGCCACCGACTACATTTACCCTTTGTGACTCGCAAAAACTCCCCCCTTACAACACACCACATCCGAACGAGCGCCGTACCAAAACCACTAACACAAACACTAAACCATGGTCCAAAACCACTGCGCCCCTGCCTCTCGGTAAAAACCACACACACACATCCAATGACCCATGTGATAAGTGGCATGTGGGAATAAGGAGACCACTAGAAAGGGTAGGAAGATAGAGAGACTGGATGAAAAAGGTCTGTGGGCCACAGGGCCTGGGTGGGGTCTGCTGACCCCAGTATGATGTTGTGCACATAGTAGTGTATGATTCCCCCGCAGTCACCGTTACATTACAGTGCGCTGGGAATGGGGAGGCGAGAGAGAGGCTTGCAGTTTTCCGACAGTTCAACGATAAAGAAAAACAAGACACGCCGCGGCCGCGCACACGCTCCCCACACACACCCAAACAGTATCCCTCTGCCTCTCTCTCTCTTGGTCTCTCTCCCAAAAACACACACACCCAAACAGTATCCCTCTGCCTCGCTCTCTTGGTCTCTCTCCCAAAAACACACACACCCAAACAGTATCCCTCTGCCTCTCTCTCTCTTGGTCTCTCTCCCAAAAACACACACACCCAAACAGTATCCCTCTGCCTCGCTCTCTTGGTCTCTCTCCCAAAAACACACACACCCAAACAGTATCCCTCTGCCTCTCTCTCTCTTGGTCTCTCTCCCAAAAACACACACACCCAAACAGTATCCCTCTGCCTCTCTCTCTCTTGGTCTCTCTCCCAAAAACACACACACCCAAACAGTATCCCTCTGCCTCTCTCTCTCTTGGTCTCTCTCCCAAAAACACACACACCCAAACAGTATCCCTCTGCCTTGCTCTCTTGGTCTCTCTCCCAAAAACACACACACCCAAACAGTATCCCTCTGCCTTGCTCTCTTGGTCTCTCTCCCAAAAACACACACACACCCAAACAGTCTCTCTCTCTCTCTCTCTCTCTCTCAAAAACACACATACATGTGGCTCTGCTCGGCACTCTTGCGCAGCTGGACTGGATTAGAGGAGCGTTTTTTCGGCCAAACAATTAGCTCACCTCCCCCACACCTCCTCCTGACCCTGCCCCTCCCCTGTGTCTCAACCCCCCCCCCCCCCCCCCATAACACACCACTCCTCTCCATCCTTCCACCCCCCACGCACGCACTCCTCCTCCTCCTCTCCTCATTCTATTCGCCTTATTCACCTCGCCTGCATCTTGGTTTTTTCGTAGATCGCTATGAGCGCATTTCAATGAGCCGATGACTAATTCAACTCTTCCACGTATTTCGAGACAATCGGAGTCAGGTGGCCATGAGCTCGTAATTCCAATAGTGTTATTCTGCCTGTTGTTTTTTGACTACTTCGGTTCTTGGAAGTGGCGTTTCTGAACCACTTCCGCATTACTACATCAAACTTGACCAGTATGGCGGCAAAGCGATTAAAATTGGGCTAACGGACCCCCAGACAGCCCCCCCCCCCCCCCCCCGAGCATGAGGTCATCAGCGGGAGACTCCACGCCCATGACCTCACACACAGCGGGGGCGCTGTGAGGTCATCAGCCAGAGACATGCATACCACGGAGGGAGAGAGGCCCCTGTTTACACAGAGCTTTAATGAGGGAGAGGGAGGGAGGGAGGGAGGGAGAGAGATAGAAACGAGAGGGGAGGCCTTATGTTGGACAGATACTGAAGGGAGTGGAGGTATAAGTAGGGGTGTGCACTGCAGTTACCACATTTTCTTTTTTTAGTACTTATATTTGGATACTTGCCGATACAGAGTACCGCTAGGAGAGTACTAGGGATGCACCGAATGGGAAATTTTTGGCCGAAACAGATACCGAAAATAGAAAACAGTTGGCCGAAAACCGAATGCCGAAAGGCCGAAAATGATTCATAGAATAGAATTTTTTTTTACCAATGTTGTGGAACATTATGATTATGGAAAAATATATGATTATGGCAAAACTTAACTTAAATAATAAATAATCACTATTATGGGTCCATAAAACATTTATTCAGCACTTCTGAATGCATACAGCACATTAATTCCATCTTTTCTCTGGCTGCCGCGGCGGACATCTGTGCTCTACTGAGCGCACCTTTCTAGTCCCCAGTTGAATGTGCTCTCTTGACTCGGCACAGTAGACACGCGACGTGTATGCTCGAGAAAGATTATATTATCAACGACAGACAGCGTCAATGTGAGAAACACTATCCCCCCCCCTCTCGCTCTGAATAATATGCATATTAGATCACTCAGTGATTAACCGTGTCGGGCATATAGTAAATAAGGATGTTAAAGACGCATTTATTGGACGCGTTGCGCGCAGAGTTTACATAGAAACAGCGCGACTCCCGACAGCGCGACATCATCACAACAACACGCGTTAGGTTACAGGTTGTTTCTGTATTATATTTTCGGTGAAAAAAATCTTTCGGCCAAAAGCCGAAAGGCCATTTTTTGTCATTTTCGGTCGAAAACTTTCGGTAGCCGAAATGTCGGTGCATCCCTAGAGAGTACTTAATAATATAAATGAAAACACATTTTATTTTCATCAGATGTTCCCCTCTTTCTGACTGTGACACATTAAATATACAACATGATGCTGTTGCTGACATTTAAAAAAGGAACAGGGCAACATTATGGGAAATGCGCTTACCGTCTTCAGACAAAAAGATAGGTATCAATTTCCTCTCTGTGTTAGCCAGCCTAAGGGCATGCGTCCACCTATCTCACAAAAACGCTGGCAGTGCACCGGTAGTGCTGGCATGAAGCGCATCTTGTAGATGACAAAGAAATCTACAGCCATCTTTTTATCGTTTTTTCCTGCCGCGGTTTTGCACATAGCATATTTTAATACACTTTATAGTATATTAATTATATATAGTTATTGCCCGACACCACAGTTTGCCCTTTGCTTTTTATTAGCTTTTTAGTAGTGTATTCATGTAGTTATTATTATTAGTGTATTTGTGCTTTGTCGCGAATATCAATGGCCCGTCTCTTGTGGGTAGACAGCCAAGACAGGCAGGCAACTCCGGTGTCAGGTTACAAACAGAGTGGTAGATATGAATGGCTGTAATTGGTTGTCTGAAAATGAGCTCAGAGCATCGCTCTGAAGTTCAGAACGTTTCAACTTTAAACGCTGTGTGCGGCCGCACAAAAAAGCTGAAAAAAGAAGCCGACTGCAGCGCATTTCCTATAGGCGGCGCATGCGGCCGCATACGCTCCATCCCCATTGGGATACATTGAAAAAAGACGCTTGCGCCCATAAATATGAGATAGGTGGACCCAGGCCCTAACTTAGCAAAAATGAATGGAAGCGGATATGGACCAGCTAGCCTAGCTGTTGGCCAACAACACCTCTCCTGGAGTTTCAAGCTATAGGCTAGTGGTCCGTATTCGCTTTCATTAATTTGTGCTAAGCTAGGCTAGCTAGATAGCTTTCTACAGATTGCAGACAAAGAGGAAATTGGTATCTGGATGACTCTGGAGTATTTTCATTTCCCATAATGTTGGCGTGTTCCTTTAAGTTCAAATAATACCCCCCCCCCCCCCCCACGTTACCATATGATTTTGTTTACTTAATAGTGAACGTGACATAATCAAACAAGCGAGGTAGCTGGCTGATGTCACTGCTGTCTTAAATACTTCGAAGCTTCGTTCGATGGGCATGGGATTCGAATATGAAAATAAAATGTGATTATAAAAAAATTTAAAATTAAAAGAAATATGATATATTTTTTTGTAAAATCAACTCTGCCTCTCTTTGTTAACTACAACAAGCAATGCGGTTTGTTATTTAAGATGAGGTCGGCCTCGGCACTGACAGATTTGTGTTCATTGTGCTGCTTTTATAAAGCCTCAAATGACGGCTTACAATATTTCATGAAAGCAAAGTGTTTCGTTTGTCTAAGATTTAAAAAGGTTTAAACTTTACAGCACTGACAAAGTTGAACAAAGTGCTGTACAAGTCCCACAACATTAAAAAAAAGTTAAAAAAATTTAATTATGATTTTAATTTTTTTATTTCGAAGCTTCGAATTTTAATCTCTGCCCCGAAGCTTCGAATTCCAAAAAAAATTTAAGGTCAGCCCTACTGCTAACAACTAGATATTTATGAGTCGCAGCTGGAAGTCACATGTTTGGCTACTCTATTATGACAAAATCATAATCACGATTATTTTGATTGATAGCAGCGGGCTCTCATTCACCATCAAAAGACTCACAGTACACACCTCCTCTGTTAGCTAGTCCTGTTGTTAGCGACATGCTAACTGCTACTATGAAAATATCTGGAGTCCACAGTTGAACTTGTTTAACTAAAGAAGAAAGGGCGCGTTAAGACGCATACTGCGCGATCACAACGTCCTGGGTTCGAATCCAGCCCAGGACATGTGTTGCATGTCCACCCCCATCTCTTCACCCAATTTCCTCTCTCTGACTGTCCTGTCCATAATAAAGCAGAAAATGGCCTAAGAAATATATTTTTTAAAGAACCAAAGAAGAAGCATTATCAGTCCACTACGAGGATCCATCTGGAGCAGCTTGCCCAGCTGTGAGCCGAATTGGGGGAATCCGCAGCTAAATAGCCAGGAGGGGCACAGGAGGAAATAGTTCAAATGTGAGCTCAACAATGCTACATACCCTACCTACCACATGGCCCCCAATGTGTAGATAGATAGATGCTACATACCCTACCACATGGCCCCCAATGTGTAGATAGATAGATGCTACATACCCTACCACATGGCCCCCAATGTGTAGATAGATAGATGCTACATACCCTACCACATGGCCCCCAATGGCCACCACAACCCAACGTGTAGATAGATAGATGCTACATACCCTACCACATGGCCCCCAATAGATAGATTATAAGAGCCAGCATATCACCAGGGTTATCAAGTGTAGATAGATAGGCAGTGAGTGCAGCATATCACCAGGATTATCAAGTGTAGATAGATAGGCAGTGAGTGCAGCATATCACCAGGGTTATAAAGTGTAGATAGATAGGCAGTGAGTGCAGCATATCACCAGGGTTATCAAGTGGGCACCTCCCTTCAAAACAATACTACAAAAGGAAACCATTGAATAAAGCAAAGCCCAATGTCTCGTTTCCAATTGGTACTAACCGTAATAACACAGCAGATAAAAGCCTATAACATACAATTGACTTGTTGATTGCTAGCGCTCTACGCCCTGCTCTCGTGTGGCTCTCAACATTTATCATTAAATATTTAAATGAATAATGGACAATCGAGGGCCCAAATCAGAACTGTGACTGTGCGACGGCAGAAACAGAGAGCGTGAGTGGAAGAAATGGGCACTAGATGATGGTTCCTCTGGGGGATGAGTGGGAGGGTGGAGACCAGGAGGACCACTGGGTAGCATGAGTCACCCGAGGACCTCAGGATAATGACTACACACACACACACACAGTACGTACACAGACACACACGTACTCACCTCTCTGTAACCGTTGGGTATGGTTCCCGAAATCTCCTGGGAAGACGTCAAGCAGCCGGCCGGACAGTATTTACTAGGATGGGAGACACAGGTGATGAATGACTCGTCTTTAGGTAACGGCGTCTCTGCAGAGTCTGTCCGCTGTTTACACTGTGCACCTCGTCTCCTCACTGGGAGCAGGGGGCAGATCCCCGGATCGTACCGGACGTCCTCTTTGCGCCGTCGTGTGGTTTTGCTCGTTGTGTCTCTGTTGTCCTGTGAGTGTGTGTGTGTTTTTCTTTTTAGCTGCGTGGCTTTTTAAACCCAGACGGCCAGACAGATTTTCCCCGAGCAGGACGCTAGATATGTGAATTGAATTGGATGGACATGTCGTGTTAGGACTTGATTGATTACACAAACAAGCTATTCACCTGAACTCTGCCTCTGTGAAATCCGTTCCTTTGTCCAGGCAGGTGATCAGATCTGTGGAGACAAAATAAAACACCATGTTAGCACTGTATTCTCCATGTTAGCACCGTATTCTCTCTCCATGTTAGCACCATTATTCTCCATCTTAGCACCATATTCTCTGCACCTAAAATGTTTCCTTTTTTTATTTATGCGCCGTTCTTTACCATGAAAAAAACATACCTTCTTTTGTATAGTTTGTATATATCATTGTGTATTGTTGTTTACTGTTGTTTCCACTACGGTTGAGGAGTCGGGGAAAAACAAGCATCTGGTGTTTTTCTGAATGTATGTAAAAAATATTTTTTTTAAGCTGCAGGTATACTATAATGTAATGTGTACTGTAATGTAGGGCTGACCTTCGAAGCTTTTTTTGGCAATCGAAGCTTCGGGGCCGAGCTTCGATTTTAATTCGAAGCTTCGGAAAAAAAAAAAAAAAAAAAAAAAAAAAAATTATTTTTTTTATCTTATGTTGTGGGACTTGTACAGCACTTTCGTAAACTTTGTTGTTTTTAAATGTGCTCTATAAATAAAGTGGATTGGATTAATTAATTTCGTGACTGTGACGCAGCCAACAAGGTTTCACTCGGCTGTGTGATTTAATTCAAGGTGGATCGCTGTTGTCGTTTGAACAACTTCAGATTTCATGGGAACTACCAATCCCCCAAATCAAGAATGTTTAAGATGAATGAAGTAAGATTTTGATTATTTGAAATATGGCCTGTGTAGACTAAACTATGCACAGAATTATGTCAGGCCCTGTCCACACGAGAGTTTGGATTTAATATGACCGAAGTTTGAAAAAATAAAACTCCGTCCACACGGTGAACACAGGTGGACAACCGTGTATAACTGCGTACTCACGGCAGAGCTGGAACCCAGCAACCGATACATTTAGTACAATGTAATACAATGCCAAAGCAGTAGGCGGCGATGTTGTTCAGACATGAAGGCCATTTCAACCAATCAGAAAAGACTGAACGCTCACTAAACTTCCTGTTGGGTCGCGATCTGCCATTAATTAACTGAAGAAGAAGAAGTAACGTTACCGATATGAAATGGATGTAAACGTTATTTAACAGATTGCAGAATGGGTACAATACAATACGGCTCAATACAAACAATTGTTAAGGGGATGCAGTCTGGACTGGGTTCCTTATAACAATAACTTGACAACACATGAGTTTAGTTTAGCTGCAGCTACATGTTTACTCTGAGCGTCAACGGACATCAGTCGATCACAACACTCTTCAACACAGACGATACGTTTTGAACAAAAGTTTGTTACAATCATTTTCATATAACGCTACTTGGGACAGCTCTGCTGTAAACACTGGTGTAGTTTGCTCTGCTCTAATCTCTCTACCCCGCGGTCTGCCGTGAACATGGGGAATAATTGCGACAGCTCTGCTGTAAACACTGGGAATAACCTCGGTTGCTAGCTATGCCCACACGCAACTGCAAAACCGCACAACTTCACCCTGGCCACCGGTTTCAAAAGACCGCGGTTGCAGTGTAGCAAATCCCCGGTTGTGTGTGGCCGAACAGTGCAACTGCGCACATACAATCACGGTTACATTAAACCCAGCGTTCGTGTGGACGGGGCCTCAGTCTACAAGGTCCGGATTCTACATGGTCCGGCAATGTAGACCTTGTAGACTCCACTACAGACCAATTATCAGTGAATGTTCATGCATTTTTAAGAAGGGCAACTTCCACAAAAAAACAAAGAACTCACCAAAACATCTCAGTAGCACCTTATCTAAATGTTATATTTCATATATGGAGATTCATATTTATTTATGTATTGCATGCATTTCTACATTTTATTTCCTATTTTGTATTCATCCCAGTATCTTTCTTTCTTATGTGTGGAATTCTACAAGGCGCGCCCACACACACACACACACACACACACTTACATTTAGTCATTTAGCTGACGCTTTTATCCAAAGCGACTTACAAGTTCTGTACGACAAGACAGCAAGAAGGGTATAACTCTATCAGCTGAGTAACAATGTTCATCAAGTGTTGCGTGTTACAGTGTAGGTTAGTTTATTAGGACAAGTGCATGACAGTAAGGTTAGTCACGGTTAAATTTTTTTTTTTTTTTATCATTTCAGATAATGGTTGAAGAAGTGAGTCTTTAGTCGACGGCGAAAGATTGGACGGGATTCGGCTGTCCTAACTGGGATGGGTAGTTCACACACACACACACACAAAAATCGAAGTAAAAAAAAAAAAAAATTGAAAAAAAAAAAATTGAAAAAGAAATGATTATTTTTTCTTTTAAACTTCGATTTTTTTTTTAATGTTCGAAGCTTGTGCCATCGAACGAAGCTTCGAAGCTTCGAAGTATTTAAGACAGCCCTACTGTAATGTGTACTATATGTGTGCACTGAAATGTGTACTATATGTATCTACTATGTATGTATGTAAATAAAAAAAATAAAAAATGAACCGTAAGTCTTCAGGGGTAGGGCCCGACAAGCCTAGTGCTTCTCCCTAGCCCTTTTTCGGACAATTGGACAATGCTGCAATAGCAGCTGGTAAAACGTTGGTGATTTATGGAATGACCGTTGTTATGTGTCCAAAGCCCGAAATAAAAAATAACTGAACTGAACTGAAAGCTGCGACAATAAAATAATCTGAATCTGAAACCTCCCCATCTCCCCGTGGAGGCTCTCTTCACAATCACCCCTAACACGTTCTAACACGGAACAGCAGTGTTTGTTTTAGAATAACGGCTGAACAACACAAACCAGAATGAATGTGCTGAATTAAAAAAACTCGCAACACCAACATTGTAAGATCAACGTGTCCCACACAAGTTAGTTTAGCGAATGACTTGCTACGAAAGTAATTTCCCCACGTCTTACCGCACGCACGCTGGGGGGGGGGGGGGGTCTTGATGAGAGGAGTACTTAGGTGATGAGACAACAGGATATACTGTACGTGGGTCGTCTGGAATTCCATGGAAAACTCAGTGGTCAGTCTATGTTGACATGACTACGTTATCATCAAATTCATCATAGACCACCACACGGCCGGCCGGCAAACCCCGATGAGTCAAAGCGACAGGGTAGCCATGGCAACCGCAAGTCACCATGGCAAAGGCAATGATTTACATAGCTGTGCAAATGGGTCGACCTATGCTCATCCTCTTTCTCATGCACACACATGCACACACACACGACCGCAGATACTGACGGAGAAACGGATGCGTCTCTCGCTGATTGCCTTGTTTGTCCTACTGATTCAATCAGACTGAGAGGGTCACTTCAGCGTGGGGAGAGTCCACCCCCAGAGAGGCTCCACTGCGGGGCTCCTATCCAACCTGCCGCAATATCACGTCTAAGTGGAGCGAACAGTCGTCACATTAAAAACAGGACACGCGTCGCCAAGACCCACGAGCGCATGCTGCGGTTCCCGACCGACAGTCAGGCAAGTTCGAGACTAGATGACCCGAGATCGACTTTCTTACACGTGGGGAAATATCAAATGTCAATCTCTGCCTATAAGCTTCCCTAATAATGTATTTTTCATAGGGATGCACCAATATGAAAATTTGCCACCGATACCGATTGTTCAACTAACACAATCGGCTGATACCGATACCGATATTTGTGGCAACACATTTTTTTTAAATATTTTTTAAAATTTTATTTTTTTTGTAATTTTTTTTTTGTAATATTTTTATTTTATTTTATTAAACTACTGTATATTTGTGTTACAAATTGTGCTCACCGATATGAACATAGGCCTCTTTACTTACTTAAAAAAAGGAAACGTCAAGAAATAGCACTATCTCTCTCCCAGTATGTTCTGCAGGGCTGCAGCTAGCTACTAGTTCTCCCAGCATGGTCTACCTGCTGGGCTGCAGCTAGATACTATTGTCTCAACCAATGAAATTTTGATTGACAGTCGATTCTGCCAATTACGTCACACACCGCTTGCACCCGCCTCTGCTGTTACCACCAATCGGCAAGCGCGTATACATTTTTTACTTCGGCTTTTGTCCGCCATTGATTTTGAGTTGACGAGAGCTTTTCTACAACAACAACAATGGCGGCGCGGCTGACGTTTAGCTTTTAGCTCCGCAGGATGACTTAAATGAGGCATAATGATTTTACTGCAACTAATGTTATAATAAAACAAAGCCTTTCTATACATGTGTCTGATTGAAAACGTTATTAACAGATTGCAGAATGGGTAAAACTCAGGGCTCTGTGAGCAACGGAAGGAACTGAGCTAGTATGAACGCTTGCTACGTTCGGGTAAATAATATGCTGATGTTATTGAACGTGTAACACTAACTATAACGTTAATGCCACAAAACGAATGCCTTGTTAATCATAAGTAGTAACTTTGATGCAGTAGCTTGTGTGTGTGTGTGTGTGTGGGGGGGACTGGGGACGGCGTTGTGCAGGTCGCGAGTGAACTTTTTTTTGTCTTGACACTACACAAATTGATGGATATTTATCGGCTACTGCCATCGGCACATTCAAGCTTATCGGCCGATACCGATACCCGACCGATACATCGGTGCACCCCTACTTTTTCAGTAATATAATCTCTTATTAGAGAAGAGAGACACCCCGAGCTTTGCAGAGAGACAGTGAGGGGGGATATAGATCCAAAAACCATTATATTTTCTCCAGTCCATATCTATCCCAAGATCTCCTCCGTCTCTCCGTCCCCATTCTTCCGATAACTCGCCTGTTCGATCCCCCCTTTTCCCCCCGTGTGGCACTCCCTTCGTACGCCCACACTCCACGGGGAGGCTGGTCACGTCCATGCGCGCACACACACACACACACACAACCGTGATCGGAATATTTGGAGCTGCGTTCACATTATGCACACACACACACACACAGACAAAGACAGACACGCAGACAGAGACACAGACACCTCAATGAGTCACAGTGCTCGGCTACACACACAGGGCTTAGAGCTGTGGTGAGCGGGGGGGCCAAGTGAGCTCCTGAAAAAGCTCCATGGACATCCTGTAGTTCTCTCATCCACCTCCTGTAACACACACAACCAGCGGTCCAGATATCATCTCCGTCTAGGACCACTGACACACACACTCCACTGGGTGTGTGTGTGTGCACGCTGACACACAGAGGCAAGCAACCACCACATCATAAACACCCCCCACCACCACTTCCATTTGGCCTCCAGTACCACAGCCACTACACTACATCCCTAGTCGCCCACTTAACTTTCTTATCTTCTTCTCTCTCTCCCCCTCTCTCATACACACACACACTGCACTAGTAGTAACAATTCCTCCGTGTCCTGTCAGGTTGTAGCAAAACAAGCAACCACGCAAGAGCACCACCCTCTGAAGCTGTTTGCTCCAAAATCCCTTCAGTTATAACACTGTGACATGCTACTGAATATGGGCAGGAGGTAGGAACAGACAAACATACAGAAAGACATCATTTAATCTCTCTCTCTCCCTCCACCCCCTTCTCCTCCTCTCTCCCTCCCCCTCTCACCTCCAGTTCTCTTAAATCTAAAGCGGACAACAAAGCTATTAGTTACACTGCAGCAATACGGTGAAGACGTGAAGAGGGAGAGAGAGGCGTAGGTGTGGAGTGAAGCAACTGTAATGAGACTCACATGAGACTCTGGCTCACCCACAGCCTTTCACACACACACACAAAATCGCCAAGGCAACTCCCACACTCTGGGCCAAAACAGAGATACTATAAGCAGCCTCGGAACCTGACATGACTTCCAACATAATCATATCCCTGAATCCCGCAGCACCTCTCTTATCTACTCGCCGGACCCCGAGGGCTCAGACCCCCGTACGTGACGGCGACGTGTCCCAACGGGGGGGTTGGGGGTTCGACCACGGCGCCTCAACCCGGTTACCTGCGTGCTCTGCGGTGGAGTAGGACAGGTAGAAGCCACGCCCGCGGCGGTGGGTCCCGCTCATGAACTGCACGGTGACTCTGCTCCCGGTGGACTGGATCAGCTCCTCCACGCTCAGCCCCAGGCCGCAGTACTTCACTGATCCCACGGAACCAGAACCAGTAGGGGGGGGGGGGGGGGGGGGGCAGAACCACCATGGAGACAAGAGAGGAAAAAGGGCTCCCGTTAGATGAGATCATCCCGGTTTAATTACCCTGATCCGATTCACAGCACGTGGAGATTAAAGGGTTAAGTTGGGAATTTCCTACTCATCGATGATGTCGTCAGAGAGGTAGAGAGTCCTTCATACTGGATATACGAGGCTCCTCCTTAGTTAGCCGCAAGACTAATGCAAGGTTAATGAGGCCACTGTAAGAAGCATTTAAAGCATACTCTGAAGCTAATCTCTTTGCCTTGGGGCGCACCGCGGAGTAGCTTTTATCTCAGGGCTCGTAGAGACTGAAGAGTGGCAGGGCTGTACGCTAAGCTTTTTCACTAGGGGCACACTTGCCCCTAAATGAGAAATTTAGGGGCAAACAATATTTTTTATAGAGATGTTCCGATACCATTTTTCCCTTTCCGATCCGATTCCGATACCTAAGCTTTGGGTATCGGCCGATACCGATATTTATCCGATACCAGTGCATACATAAAAAAATAAAAATAAAAAAATTATATAAATTATACTTTTTTTTTTATACAGATACTGTTATACTGTTTTTTTAGTCATAACTAGAAAGTAATGGTATTTATTCAACAACAGGTGATTGTATAGATTTGTATTAGTATTATTAATCAATGAGTATGGGCTGCAGCACTGCAGATATACCCTACTCCAATGATCCACACGGACATTAAACGGTGTTGCACTCGCTACTCAGTGGCTCTGCAGATATACCCTATTCAGTCTGTAAGCTAGTGGGAGATAGAACGTTCATGTTGTGATTTTTGATGCAAAATAAATATTCAACATTCTCTTTTGAAACTCCGCCTCAGACTCTTATCCTTTGGCACTTGCTGTACTTTGCTTGCAGGTCTGCAGCCATTATTGCTGGCTTATGAATAGCACCAACTTTAGACACTGTAACGTTATCAAGCTAAGCTAACTGACCTAGCTCGTCTTCCCGCATTGACATTTGATAACGTTAGTAATAGTCAGCTAACGCTAGTCAGTAGCTACTTATACAATTCACCGTGGGTGCATTATTGTTGATAGCCGGTCACGGACAGTGTTAGGTCCTGGAGAAAGGACAGGCGATCATCTGATTTGATGTAACGTTAAAGCGGATGTTGTTCCAACTAGCTATCTTTCCAGCTAATGCTATCATAACACCAGCAAAACACATCCCATCCGAGCTCCCAGTCACACCAGCACTGTCGGGGACAATGGAATTTAAGAAAGTGTATCTGCTGTTAAAATGACACAGCATCACACTTTAAAACATGTTCATTTTATAATCCTCACTCTCCGCAGGACTCGGCAGGAGATAAATTACATCATGGGATCGGAGGCTACAATTCACGTGTACTTGCCGATACCGATACCAGCATTTTAGGCAGTATCAGCGGCATTTCCGATACTGGTATCGGTATCGGAACAACTCTAATTTTTTAGGGGCAAATTTTTAAATAACTATTTTACCATTATAGTAGGGCTGGGCGATATGGCCTCTAAATGATATCGCAATATTTTGACATTTCCTCTAAAGCACTTAAAAATGCTTGATTTAACCCTTTGATGCATACAGTCACGCCAATATGATGATTATAATAAGTCCCTGCAACATATGTTTGCATTATTAAACCATGAAGATGCTTTAAAAAATAATTTAATGAAAATGTACTAAGAGTAGTCTACTTACTGACACACTAATAAAAAAAATTATTTACATCTAAGACAATTTATATAAAAACTCTTGGGTGCCTTTTACACAGTACTGTGTTTTCTATCCACTTTAGCCAAACACACACACACATATATATATATACACACACACTACTGTGAGAAAATAATAATCACACAGACTTAATGATTTTAGAATATTTCAGATAATGAAATTAAATGTTTATATCATCAACTATACAGTTAGTATTTATACTGTGTGTAACATTTGGCTACTTTAAATTATTGAATGTAGAGAGAGAGCGAGAGAGCGAGAGAGAGCGAGAGAGAGCGAGAGAGCGAGAGAGAGAGCGAGAACGAACAAGAGAGCCAGCCCCCCCCTTCGCGTTTTGATAGTCTAAGCTGCCGTAGGTGATGACGTCACACTCGAATGTAAACAGGAAGAGATGGAGACACACGGAGATGGAAATTCAATGATATACAGAAATGAATAACCAATAAATATGAAGTTATGTTTAAACTTCTGTTGTCAAGCGTTGTCAATATAACCCACCCCTTTCCTCACAAATGGAACTAGTCTTGTGGAGTCCGCTTTGACCGTTTTCCAGGGTTAGCAGAGATCGCTAGTTAGCTTAGCATAATCCTAATGGTAACCTTGGTTAGAAGCTACCGTTAGCTCATTGCTCGTGTCAATTAAATTGCATGTTATTAAAGGTCCGCACTGGTCTGTCTAATTAAATTACAACCGCAACATTATATTGCACTGTACAGCCCTGGTTGTAGGCTAATGTTTTACTACAATTTGTATGGATTAATTTAGGAGTGAAATGCGAATGAAGGGTTGAAATTACCACTCGCAAGCTTGCCCCCAGATATTATTTTAAACTCGCACGGACCAAATTAGGGGGCAATTTGCGATCATATCATCGCAGTGTACAGGCCTGCGTGGGCCCCGTTACAATACATGAGCCCGGCGGCTCACTAGCTGGAGCTGCCGGTGTGAGGAACAGCATGGAGTGTGCTGAGAAAGGACTCTACCGATCGACAACATCATTGGGAAGCAGGAAATGATGGGGTACAGAGTTCTGAACTTACCCTTTAATAATAAGACAATACAGAGAAGTAAGATCAATATACAACACTACACCATATTTGATCTATTTATTACAAAAAGAGTTGCACTACATCCATACCTCGTTTTAGCATTTGTTTTTTTTAAGTTTGTATTTTTGTACCTCATTGTCTGCATTTTTACTTCATTGTACTATTATGTACCAGGAGCCTGATCACTCCTGTGTCACTGTGCAGGCAGGCCTGATCACTCCCGTGTCACGGGGCATGCAGGTGAGGGCTGCCAATTAGTGCTGATTGGTTACCTGCTGGGAGCTTTAAAGCCAGCCCTAGTAACACACATGCAGTGTCTGTGCTTAGAGGAAGAGCTGTCAGGTTCTTCCAGTCCTTGTCCGTTGGGTTTACATTAGTACATTAGTTTACATTAATAGTTCCTTGATATAGTAGCACTTTGAGTTAGAGCACGGGTTTTGGTGTTGGTTTGCACATAGGTTGCGTGCCCATGAGCCAGGGTCGTAACAGTTGGGCGCTCGTCCGGGATATTTTACCCCTAGAAATTTGTTTGGTGGTTTTTTTTTGTGTTACACGGGGTGTCATGGTATTATGGTTTGGGTGGTGTTCGTTACATATGGTGTAACGTGGGGGCTTGAGCCATTTCATCAAACAGGTGAGTATGCCGTATTTGTTTGTAATTTGATGCGACTACTTATGCTGTTAAAATATATAGTTTAGTGGGCACCACATGTAGATAGGGACATTATTTTCTGGTTGTTGGTTAGCGTCCTGTGCACCACGTACTCCTGGGGCAGTCAGGGAAGGGATTAGCACCATCTGCTTGTCTGGTACCGGATGATGTACTGGACGGGTGGATGGTCAAGTATGATCTTTGACTGGTAGCAGGTGTGGTTGAAGATGGTTAGGTCTACAGGGCATTAGTTTAAGGGTAGGTAGATTAGGGCGGCCAGAAAACACAGGTAGTGTGGTAGGGCTTGATTTAGTGTTTCTTAGGGTAGACATGTGGTGGGCCGGACTGCAGTTTTGACGTAGAAGCATATGTAGTCATATCAGGTTAGAAGGCGCACCTGTTTGGAATTGTTTGTTGGATTTATTTAGTTTGTTTGAGTGTTTGGTGAGCATACCTGGTAGCACCTAACACCCTGCGTGTATGACACGTCTATTTAGGGTGGGTGTGTTTTATTTTTTTTAATTTTTTTTTTGCAACCTAGAAAGGTGCGCTCCGTAGAGCTCACATTTCCACCGCGTTCCCTTCTGGTTGTTATTATTGGCATTTAGCATTCTTCAGTGGTTCTTCAGTGGTTCTTCATGGTTCTTCAGTGGTTCTTCGTGGTTCTTCAGTGGTTCGTTAGGGGGGTCTTCGTGGTTCGTTAGTGGTTCTTCGTGACTGTGAGGTAAAGTGTGTAGCTTGTGGTGGCTGGTACAGTGACGATGGCTTCCATCAAGGACTTTGTGATCGCCCGTCTCATGACATGTTGGAGAAGTTTTCCAAAGAACAACTTCTGGAACTTGCTGTACACTACAGGGTAGAGCTTTCTGCAGGTGAGAAACGTTTGAAGCCGACTGCCTTGAGTGCTTTAAGGGTGTTACTCATTAGGGAGCAGGTGCTTGAGAGGGTGGAGGAGCCTCCTTCGTCTGGCGCGTCTCCGCTATTACCTGGTGTAGAGGGTGAGTGGAGGATTAGGGAGTTGGAGTTTAAGGAAAGGCAGCTAGAGCGAGAGCGTGAGGAGAGGAGCGTGAGCTTAAGGAGAGAGAGAGTAAAGAGGAGCGTGAGCTTAAGGAGAGAGAGAGGAAAGAGGAGCGTGAGCATGAGCGTGAGCGTGAGGAACGTGAGTTTAAGCGTGAGGAGCGTGAGTTTAAGGAGAAACAAATGTTGCTGGAGCACGAGCGTGCACAGAAGGAGCTTGAATATAAGCATGCTGCCTTGCAGGCGGGTGCTCTGCATCCAGAGTCACGTTCCGGGTTTGATGTAGGCAGGAATATTAGGATGGTGCCACCATTTTTTGAGAAAGACGTGGAAAGATATTTTCCCCTTTTTGAACGGGTGGCAACCACATTGAAGTGGCCTGATACCGCCTGGACACTGCTGCTGCAATGTGTTTTAGTTGGTAGGGCACAAGAAGCCTACACTGCTCTGTCCCTTGAACAAAGCGCTGATTATGAGCTGGTTAAAGCTTCCATTTTGAGGCCTATCGTCAGCGTTTTAGAGGTTATCGCAGGTCGGAGGGGCAGTCTTATGTTGAATTTGGAAGGGAGAAGGAGAACCTGTTTGACAGGTGGTGCACTTCTCAGAAGGCAGAGTCAAGAGAGCAGCTTAGGCAGTTGATTCTCCTAGAGGAATTTAAAAGATGTGTTCCTGATACCGTTTCCACACATCTAAATGAGCGTAAGGTAGGGGTGGACGGTATAAACGGTATACGGTATAAACGGTATGAATTTGCTCTACGGTATGGATTTTGACTATACCGTGTAACCGGTAGGGCAGCTCTAAAATAGCAATGACGTCATGTAACCACAGCGCGACTATTTCAATCGCATTTGCCCCTAAAAATAGATCGAATTAGTCATAGATAATAGATATGTGCAAACTGGAAAAAGTTATTTAGGAGGCTTCGCGCACTGGGCGCACTGGGCGTGTCAACACGCAATTGTCATTTCATAATAAACACATATCACCGCGGCGCACAGCAAGTTTCAATTTCAGTTCCTGGCATTTTTAACCAGTGGAGAAAGGTATGAGATCTTACCTATCGTTTTTCTACGTTAATAAAACATACCTGGTGATCAACTACAGTTTGCTGTAAACATTATGATATGTGTGTAGTGTTATGATAACGACGGGAGGACGGCTGCTGCAGCAGTGGATTTGCAAAATAGCATGCAGCTGCAGAGCCGCAGAGCCAGTGGCTCTTTCAGGTCTGGTCACAGGCCCGCTCAACAGCGCCCCCCCACCAAACGGCTGAACGACCTGAAAGAGCCACTGGCTCTGCGGCTCTGCAGCTACATATGCTTCTAGCAAAATCCAGCCCCGCTGTTTGCAATGGGAGCAGCACGGAGTCTCGACTCTGGACTTATTTTATTTGGAATATAATGACTTTATACGCAAAAGTAGCCTAGTTTTAAGTTAAAATATTATAAATCTACATGCCTTGAGGATGTCATTCTTTATATAGCCTGCCTATCAGGCAAAAAAAATTATTCTAACGGAAACACTGATACCGTGATATATACCGTTACGTCTATGCTTCAAATTATACCGTGATATAAATTTTAGACCATACCGTCCACCCCTAGCGTAAGGTATCGAAGATAGGCGACGCCGCTGTCTTCGCTGATGAGTTTGTGTTGACACACAAGTCCGTGTTTTTGGAGGACTACCGTGTTGAGTCCGGGGATAGGCGTCCTGTTCAGGGGGGCCGTTTCCCAAAACCTGTGTCTGCTGGTCAGTTAACTTCACCTCCTAGGCGGGGTGGTTCTGCTGGTGCATTCCCAGAAGGGATTATCTGTTTCTACTGTAAAGAACCTGGTCATATCGTTGCTGGGTGCCCGGTGCTTGAGCAGAAAAATGTCAGAACCGTGGCTCTGGTAGAAACCATATGCAGAACGCCTATGCCAACGTTAGATGGGGATGGGGGAAGTATCAAACATGTGGACAAAGAGCTCGAGGGTTCCTCAAGGTTTATGATGAATGGATTTGTTTCCCTGACTAATGCACTAGAGTCCAAACAGGCTATAACAATTTGGAGAGATACCGGTGCTTTTCAGTCCCTCATTCTGGAGGGGGTTTTGCCGTTTTCAGAAAACTCTTCTTTGCATTCCGGTGTCGTTGTTCGGGGCTTTGGGGGTGGATTTGTGGATGCACCTTTGCATGAGGTCACGCTCAATTCTCCCTTAGTATCAGGCAATGTTGTTGTGGGGGTATGTTCTCACATTCCCATAAAGGGGGTGTCCTTCATTCTAGGGAATGATTTGGCTGGTGACAAAGTGTTGGCTACTCCGGTTGTAACTCCCATTCCTGTGGTTTCTGAGGTCCCTAATGAGCTGGCACAGAAACATCCAGGAGTGTTTCCTGTGTGTGCTGTGGCTCGGGAAATGTCAAAGGACAAAAGTGATGTTGTTGATACTTCGACTTGGGACATTACACTTAGTGACACATTCTTTGTTGAATTAAAATGTGTACCTGTTGATAATTTTGGAAAGCACACTGTGGATCTACCTCTGCATAATGATTCTCTTGATTGTGGATTTGTGTTAGGCCCGGTGGTGAAACCAGAGTTGACATGCGTGCCGGAGAAGCATGTGGCAGGAGATGGTATGGCAGCGCAGTGTCTCAGGGTCTTCCCAGCCTGTATGGTGGCTGAGGCCACGAACGAATTGGAGGAGTGTGGGAAGGATGCTATGAGAGGTGCTGTTGTTTCATGTGACACCGTTCTAGTTGGAGAGGCTACTAAGCCTGACTTAGGCTGCCAGCCTTCCCACAGTAGCTCTATTGTCCCTAATGTTTCACTTGTGGGCAGGGATGGTCCCAGTATGTCAGTTGATGATTCTGACATTGATCCACATGTCCACACTGATTCTCTGCCATGCACTAGGTGTGATGATCAACCTAGTTACCTGTGTCCTGTGGAGTAGGAGCCGCCTTCGCGACCTGGTCTGTTGAGTGGCAGCCATTTTGATTTTGATCAGGACAATGTTATTTTGGGTGACGCCATTTTAGATGGTGTTCCAGACGTTTTTGTGACTGTCTTACTGCCATGTTCCAGGTACGGTGGGGCTGTACCTGAGGCGGTACATCCTACTCTGGATGTTCACGGTTTGCAGTATGCTGGACTGCCAGTGCCAGGTGGGATGGATATGGGTATCAGTGATCTATGGTTTTTGTTTTGCTGTGTTCTGTTCTGTTGAGCGCAGTTCTCAGGTTGATTTTGGTTTGCAGTCTATTTTTGACAGGTCGTATCGGTGGAGGGGCCTGTTGAAAGGGAGCATACAACACGGTTGGTGGTCGTGTTCGACAGGGGCCGACCCGCTATCACTGTTGTGGTGGTGGCCCTGACAACTAATGGGTCACAGTTGTTTTTTTTGTTTTGTTTATGGGTTGTTGTGTGGTGGTTGCCTCTGGGGCAACCAGTTTGGTGGGGGAGGTGTTATGTACCAGGAGCCTGATCACTCCTGTGTCACTGTGCAGGCAGGCCTGATCACTCCTGTGTCACGGGGGAAGGAAGGGGAGGGCTGCCAATTAGCCAATTAGTGCTGATTGGTTACCTGCTGGGAGCTTTAAAGCCAGCCCTAGTAACACACATGCAGTGTCTGTGCTTAGAGGAAGAGCCGTCAGGTTCTTCCAGTCCTTGTCCGTTGGGTTTACATTAGTTTACATTTACATTAATAGTTCCTTGATATAGTAGCACTTTGAGTTAGAGCACGGGGTTTTGGTGTTGGTTTGCACATAGGTTGCGTGCCCATGAGCCAGGGTCGTAACAGTACTTTAGTTGTATATTGTATATTTGTATAGTGTTGGGACTTTATTCTTCTTTTTACTTTTTTACTGTATGAAGCACATTCCCAGGGGCTCATACAGAACCAAGCATTTCACTGTAATGTAGTACATGTACTTTAATACATGACAAATAAAACAAAAAAAACTATATTGGATGGAGCCACGAAATAAACCCAAAAGGTGTACCGCCTCCATGATAATCTTGATCATATTGTCGGTAGGGATATATATATATACACATCTACATCGTATGTCAGCTTATTGTGTACATGTCTCGGTGTCTGTACGTGTAACGCTGGATTCTGAACGATGCGCCTATAAAATATATCGTATATACTCTGGGACAGGATCTCACAGCTGAAACGAGCACGGCTACACTCGCATCATAGTTGACGGGTGGGAAACAAACAGTTTCATTTTCAAAAAAATGCTGATGATGAGAAACACATGCACTTCAATGTGCGTATACAAACAGTCTGCTCATCGTGACACCATTTTGGAATTCATTCTATTTTCAAAGCAATTAGCACCAATTCTCCTGGTATGACATCATACCCATATGGCTACATTTAAAGCAAAGGTTCAGAAACACTTTACAGCCTTTAGAGCACGTGCTACAGAGGATTATTCATGTATTGTGATTGTCCACAAGCCATTAGAGGCTCTTATGTAACAGACTTGGAACATGTTAGGTCTTCCCATAAATAAAGCTACAAACAGCCTCTCATGATGGTTGTCATTCATTTAGGATACTGATATAAGGCATAATGAGCTCTTATGCATGTCAATAACCACATTTATTACAAGTCATTACATGTATTATAGAAGTATAGTGTACTTGAAGTAATCTGTTACCCCCGCCCCAGACTACTTTAAAGGAACATGCCAACATTATGGGCAACGACCCTACCGTCTTCTCCAGTGTCAGAAGATAGATACCAATTTCCTCTCTGTCCGTTCAGTAGAAAGCTATCCGGCTAGAAAGTAGAAAGCTATCCTAGCCTAGCTAAGCGCAAATTAATGGAAGTCGATACGGACCACTAGCCTAGCTTAAAACTTTGGGAGACGTATTTTTGGCCAACAGCTATAGGCTAGTGGTCCGTATCCACTTCCATTCATTTGCGCTAAGCTAGGCTAGCTAGCTTGCAGCCGGATCGCTTTCTACTGAATGCACAGAGAGGAAACTGGTGTCTATCTTCTTGTCCGACTCCGGAGAAGGCAGCAAGCAAGCATTTCCCACGGCCACCCGCCCGCCCCCTCTCACCGATCTCACTGCGCTGAGGTCCAATGCCGTCGTACAGGCGCAGGTAGTTGACCTGACAGTTGCCGTCCTCGATGTCCAGGTCGGCGAAGCGGAAGTGTATCCTGCTGCCCGGGGCCACGCTGATCTCCCACTCGCACACGGTGTGGTTAGGGTACGTCCACGGGTAGCCGAGGGACGACAGGGTCCCACTGCTGGGACCCAGGACACTGGGGCCACAGGCATCACCTTGAAGAGACACAAACACACACACAGAACTTATTAAGTGAACAGACCCACTTTCATTGGGAACAATAGCAGAGCTAAAAGCATTAGCGTTGGGACATTATGCAGAGATAGACACACACTGCCTCTCGCGGACACAGGCTAGCTGGTGTGTGAGGTTGTGAGGTTTTACAACGGGAGCGCTCAAGGCGAGGATTTGAACATCTTTTATTGAGCAATTTTACATCGAAGGCCTAATACAGAACAAATCCACTCCTATAGTGACTTCACTTGGCTGCATTTGTCGTTGGAGAATTCTAGATGGCAGCCAGTCACATTGATCATCAGACTACGAATCAGTCCTTGAAAAGAGGCTTTTACTAGGGCCAAATCTTGGTGGTAAAACTCGACAACACTAGATAGATTGTGTCTGTTGCTGTACTAAGCCCAGCATGACAGATAGATAACATTTAACAGTCACGCGATATATGGTGCTGCAAAGTGGATCCTTGGTCAGCCTGGTGGTGTTATGTAACCATGCCTGGCCTGGTGGACGATATCCAGATGGTCAGTTGCTGCTTCCATCTCTCTGCCTCACACAACTGAAACAACTGCAGGGCATTTCACCAAAGTGTACACCTCACTCCCTATAGACTGAGACAGCCTGGTGAGTCAGAACACAAACATGACGAATACAACTGAAATATAGATTAATTTCATAGCCACTTGAAAACCTTCAGATTGTGACAAAACTGTTTACTACCCTCCCTCCTCTCTCTCTCACACACACACTTCAACCCTCCCCCTCAATTATCGTCAAATCTTCCAACTACCTGAAGAAGTACCCGTTACAATAACACGCTTTTCCATTCCTCCTTTTGGATGATTCAACGCAATGTACAAAAAACGCCCAACTATCAAACTCGTCCAACTTTGGGACAAGACGAACACCAGATTGTTTTCATGGGACATTCGCTGCACATATTTGGGATCAGTGGAAAGAAGAGCAACAACAGAGCCATGTAAGGCAGGCAGCGCACAATAACAACCCCGCTGGCTGCGCGTAATAAAACTCCAAAACGTCCAAAACTTTGGGTGGGCGGTGCGCGTCAATCATCATCACAACAACAATAAACGAGCTACGGTCGCAACCAACCAACCTTTCTGCGCTCGACTGCTTCTCGCGGTGAGAATGATGATGAGAATGGACTGAAGAAGGAAAACCCCGGCCCCTGTGATCGGTCCCCTCCTGCCCACCATTACCGCTCTGCCCATAGAAGCAGCGTGCAGTCCGAATGCATAATGGATAACGGGCTCTAAACTGGAGCGAGAAAACCCGACACTCCGTACTAAAAAAAAACCAGAGGCTCCAAGCTCTGGCTGTAGTGTGTCTTCTTCTTCCCCTCTCTCTGCGATCCTCTTGCGCCTCTCTCGGCTCGCTGAACAATTCCGTGGTTCTGGTAGTTCTGTGTTCCCCACTATCGAAGCAGCTGCTGCCGCTGCTACACACACATCCAATCTGTGGAGTGTGGAACGACTTCCTCCACTTCCGCTCCTCCTCCTACTTAGTCCCCCAAGTGGTCTGATAGAAATGTTCCTTGAAGCCTTTTCCTCGGCTCTCACACACCATATGCATCAAGAACAGTACACACACACACAGTTAATTTAATTAGGTAAAAGTGGAAATTCCCAGATGAAATATTACCATGGTCAAATTAAAGGTCCTATATTCAAAATTCTACTTAAGTATCAAAAGTAAAAGTACACATTCCACATTATGTTTGTGTATTCCAGTGATTGGGAGCATTCGAACCATTGACCTCTAGGCTGCGGTTACATTAGGGCCATTTCATTTAGTTTCATTTAGCTTTTCAGAACGCTGCGTATTGGCAGGCAAGTAAGAGTTAAGTTAGACGTCTTCTTCTTCTTCTTCTTTAGATTTCCGGCAGTGTAGACGCATCGTGGTGTATTACTGCCCTCCACAGTTCTTTTGATGAGCTCTTCTTCTTTTTTCTTCTTTTGACTTTCCCGCCCTCCTCAGTTCTTATACTACGCTAGTATGGTTGCCATAGTATGGTCTCTGCCCCCTTTCCCTTCACCATCCTGAAGTGCACCTACCGCTGCTACTTCTCGGCCAGGCCCCCCTCAGTGATGCACTCCCTGCCCCCTGAGATCTGACTCTGGCCTTCTTGGTCCCCTACAATCCTCTTATTTAACGCACCATTGACTTCCTCCCACTTCAGACCCTCCATACCCAAGTGCAGAATTGCCTCTTTAACTACCAACTTGATCCTTTCCGTTCTACTCGTAACCAAAGCTGTCGTGTTAACCACTCCTGCCACAAAGGCCACAATATTAAATGTCTCCTCCCACACCCTCTTTTTAACCTCCTGCTCCACCCTCTCCGCCGAATGCCCTTCCCCACCCCCCATGTGCCTTATCTTGATCTCCCTGACCTACCACCCTAGCTGCCTCCGCATACGACATCTTTCCTTCCCTTCTCACGCTCTGAACCTCTACCTCCCTCTTCATCACCTCACAACCCCTAAACGCTACACTATGCCCCCCACCACTGCTACAACACTTTGGCCTCACTCCCTCTCCACACTTCCCATATTCGTGTTCCCCATCCCCACCACACCTCGCACACCTCAGCTTCCTCCTACACGCGAAGGCTATATGGCGAAACTCCTGGCACCTATAGCATCTCAGCGGATTCTGAACAAACTCCCTAACCCTATATGCCATATACCCTACAAACACCTCTTTAGGAACAACCTCACCCTCAAACTGAATAACTATCGTCCCTGTTGTCAGAGTATTAGAGTCATTACGGTAACCTGCCGTACGTCACCATGGTAACACGGGGGTTTTACGACACTAGACCGACTTACGTACTGACTGCTTTTGGCTCGCTTGTGTATATGCTCGACAACGTTATATAAAGTATTACCTCAACAAAGATACCTGACTGGACATTCCGTGTTTATTACATGGTGTCAGAAGTGGGGTATTTTCGTCTACTAAGAGAGTGAATCATGGCGAAGTTTAACCCACCAGAAAGTTTTTCTTTTGATAAACCAACGGAGTGGACAGACTGGAGGAGGCGTTTGAAAGATATCGAACAGCTACGGAGCTCACCAAGAAGCCTGGTGATGTACAGGTTTCTGCGTTGATATACGCAATGGGGAGTGAAGCTGAAAATATTTTCAAATCGTTCACGTTTGATGATGATGACGACGAGAACAACTACAGGATAGTGTTGGGGAAGTTTGATGGCTATTTTTTCCCTAGACGAAACGTGATTCATGAGCGTGCCATGTTTCATCAGAGAGTGCAGCGGGCGGGAGAGCTGGCAGAGACATTTATCAGAGCTCTCTACGACCTATCAGAACACTGTGATTTCGGTCAGTGTAGGGATGAAAACATCCGAGACCGGATCGTAGAGGGGATTCAGGATAAAGAACAGTCTCGTAAACTGCAAATGATGTCAGACCTCACCTTAGCGCAAACTATACAGTCTGTACGCCAGTCAGAGACGGTTAACATGCAAGTCAGTGCACAGGGGGAGACTACGGGAGCCGCCGCGGCCATACAAGAGGTACGGGGAGCGCGGAGAGAAAACCCCAGATGGCAAGGGAGGAGCTATGCCAAGGGAGGAGGAAAAGGCGCGGAACACGGAGGGAAGTGCGGCCGTTGTGGGAAAATGGCGCACAAGGATCCAGAGTGGTGCCCCGCACGAAATTCAACTTGCAATAAATGCAACAGGACTGGGCACTGGCATAGTCAGTGCAAATCCAAAGCGGTGAGTGAAGTAACAGAGACAGATGAACAGAGTGAATACTTCTTGGGATCAGTGAATGCAAACACTGGTAATGAGCAGTGGACAGTGCAGCTCCTCATTGGTGCAACACCAGTGCAGTTCAAGATGGATACTGGGGCAGATGCTAGTGTTATGTGCGAGGAGACTTTTAATGTGCTTATCCCAGAGAGGGAACTAAGCCAGACCAGCGTATCACTGAGCAGCCCAGGGGGTAAATTAGATTGTCAAGGACAATTTCAAGTCAACACTGCATACAAGGACAAATCATACTCATTCCCAGTGTTTGTCATCAGAGGGAAGTCTGTCAACAACTTACTCAGCCGGTCCACAGCAGCAGAGATGGGCCTCGTGAAACGGATCGAGGAGGTCCACGGTGCCTTTGGAGACCATGGCACACTAAAGACAGAGCCGGTAAGGATTAGGCTCAAGGATGACGCCATTCCATACGCGGTGCACACAGCACGCAGAGTCCCAATACCACTCATGCCCAAGGTCAGGGAGGAGCTTCGCCGCATGGAGGAGAACGGCATCATAGAGGTGGTAACCGAGCCAACGGACTGGTGTGCCCCCATGGTGCCGGTGCTAAAAAAGACTGGGAAGGCGCGTGTATGTGTTGATCTTAAGAAGCTAAATGTACAGGTCAAGAGAGAGAGATTCATCCTACCTACAGCGGAAGAGATCACAGCCAAGCTGAGTGGAGCAACAATGTGCTCCAGCCTCGATGCAGCCTCAGGGTTCTTCCAGATACCTCTGCACAGCGAGAGCGCCCGGCTGACCACCTTCATCACTCCATTCGGCAGGTACTGTTTCCGGCGCCTACCGTTTGGAATAACAAGCGCGCCGGAGATATTCCAAAGGAAGATGACAGAGACACTCGAAGGCCTGCAAGGCGTCGCCGTCTATATGGACGACATCATAGTGTACGGGAAAGATGCGGAAGAACATGACCTCTGCCTCCAGAAGGTCCTGGAGAGAGTCGAGTCTGCTGGGCTCAAGCTCAACAAGGACAAGTGCGTGCTCAGGCAGAAGCAGATCCATTTCCTGGGGCAGGTGGTCGATGCCTCAGGTGTGCGGCCAGATCCAGCAAAAGTGCTGGCCATCCGGGAGCTCGCCGCGCCCGAGAACGTGCACAAGCTCAAATGAGTCCTCGGCATGGTGAACTATCTGGGGAAATACGTGCCAAACCTGTCCACAGTGGGCCAGCCACTGTACGAGTTGCTCCGGTCCAAAACAGTCTGGACCTGGGGCCCAGCACAACAAACAGCTTTTGAGAAGTTGAAAGAGCTCCTGATGACATCGCCGGTGTTAACCTTCTACGACGTCAACAGACCCACTGCAGTCTCGGCTGACGCAAGCAGCTACGGGGTCGGTGCGGTGCTGCTGCAGCTCCATGGAGAAGACTGGAAGCCAGTCGCGTACTGCTCCAGGAGGCTGACTGACGCGGAAACTAGGTACGCGCAAATTGAAAAAGAGTGTTTGGCGAGTGTCTGGGCCTGTGAGAGGTTCGAGAAATACCTCTACGGCCTTGAGAGTTTCAAGCTAGTGACTGACCACAAGCCCCTGGTCCCACTAATGAACAGCAAGGATTTGGACAACGTCCCACTAAGGTGCCAGAGACTTCTCATGCGGCTCATGCGCTTCAAGCCAGTGGCAGAGTATGCGCCTGGGAAGACCCTTGTAGTGGCAGACACACTGTCAAGGAGCCCCCTGAGACACACAGAGAACCAGAAAGACACACACTCCGATGTGGAGTGCTACATCGCAGCTGTCATCAACAACGTGCCAGCTACTCCACAGAGGATGGACAGCATCCGAAAAGCTACAGCAGCTGATGAAAAGCTGCAGACAGTGATCAGGTACATCAGGTCAGGATTAATTAATTAGGATGGCCTGAACACGTGAATACAGTACCAAGCGTCATAAGAGAGTACTTCCCGGCGAAAAGTGAACTTTCAGAGTATGACGGAATGGTCATCAGAGGAAGTCGCATATTGATACCAGAGACACTGAGGACAGAAATCCTCGAGAGAATCCATGACGGACATCAAGGGCTCTCAAAGTGTCGGGAGAGGGCAAACGCCTCTGTCTGGTGGCCGGGCATCTCCTCGCAGCTGAAACACAAGGTCTCGTCGTGTCAGTCCTGCTGTGAGCTGAGAAGAGCGCCCTGACAGACCATGGGAGCGTATAGCTCTAGATTTATGTGAGCATAACAAACAGAGCTACTTGATAATCTCAGACTACTACTCTAGATATATAGAGATACTGCACATAACGACGACAACCAGTTCTCAAGTCGCTCTGAAGCTGAAAACAACGTGCGCCCGTTATGGCGTCCCGGACGTGGTCGTGAGCGACAACGGGCCACAGATCTCGAGCGCTGAGTTTCGAGACCTAGCCTGTGAGCTTGACTTCAAACATATCACCTCAAGCCCACACAACCCACAAGGCAATGGTCACGCGGAGAGGGCGGTGCAGACCGCGAAGCAAATCCTGAAACAGAAGGACCCTCTCATCGCACTCATGTGCTACAGGTCGACACCGTGTAGCACCACAGGGGCCAGCCCAGCGGAGCTTCTGATGGGTCGGAAAATGAGAACGACACTGCCTACACTCGAGAGGAACTTGCAGCCCTCATGGCCAGACAAGCGACAGATCAAGCAGAAGGACGAGGCTGAAAAGAAGAAGCAAGCCTTCTACTACAACCGACGTCACGGGGCGAGACCCCTACCTCCACTACAGCCTGGTGGTAATGTCCTCACCAAGCTGGACCACCAGAAATCCTGGACAGCCCCTGCAGTAGTGACCAGCGAGAGTGTCACGCCACGCTCTTACATCATTGAGACGCAGCAGGGAGCGTCATTCCGGCGCACCCGGCGCCACCTCCAGGGGGTACCCTCCCCAGGGCCAGTTGGGAGCACAGCACCAGTCTCACCAGTTCCCAAGGACACCGGTCAAGAGCCAGGTAACACCAGTGCCGACGTGCCTGCTGGTACTGAAGGACTGTCACAGTCCAGGTCTGGACGGATCCTTAGGCCAGTTGTCAGACTGGACTTGTGAGTTGACATGATGTCACACTCAGGGCCTTTCAGGGGGGGGAAATGAGGGAAAAGAGTTCCAGGTGGTAAAGTTAACCACATAACGAAATGTAAAAAAGAGTTCCAGAATGTAAACTGTTGCGATTTAATAATCATTTGCTACTCTGAATGTTGAATATTGTTTATTGATGTTATAGAAGAATAGCACTGTTTCCACTTTACAGGATGTTCCTATTGTTTGCTATATATAGCCTTGTTAATACAGAAAGTGTATTTGTTTACGTTAACAAAGGAAGTAAAATTAAAAGGGGGAGATGTCAGAGTATTAGAGTCATTACGGTAACCTGCCGTACGTCACCATGGTAACACGGGGGTTTTACGACACTAGACCGACTTACGTACTGACTGCTTTTGGCTCGCTTGTGTATATGCTCGACAACGTTATATAAAGTATTACCTCAACAAAGATACCTGACTGGACATTCCGTGTTTATTACACCTGTCGCCTCCTTCTCTGCACCTCTCTTCATCCTTTCTACCCTCTTAACTTTCCCATTACGTTTGTTACTCCTCAACTCTCTTACCAGCTGCTCTTCACTAACCTTGATTGGAATCCCAGTGATTACCCCCTTGCCACCACCATCCCATTTCTCCCCTACTAACACTACTCTACAGACATTCACTTTGTCAATGCTCTTCATTTCCCTTGCCTTCTCTACCTGCACTACACTTACACACCCTATAAACAAGTTCCCATCCCCCAACACCTTTCCGTACCTCACCTCTCCTAACTGTGCTCTAATGAGTTTTGACA